>NC_080543.1:123641532-123776532 GCF_028640845.1 Ahaetulla prasina
CTTGGAAGCTAAGAAGGCTTGGGCTTGACTTGTCTTTGATAAGCCATTGTCAGGGATTCCCTTGACTAGAGACTGGGAGGTTGGAAAGATCAACTTGGTAGACGGCAATGGTCAACCACTTCCATTCTTTTGCCAAAAAACTCTCTGTCCATGAGATCAAACTCAACTAAGAAGAAACTTTATAACTTTACAGCAAAGGAAATAAACTACTTCTCAGAAATCTCTTGATAGAGTATAAAGGAAAGAGAACAGCATGGACTTGTTCAGGAACATCTACAATTCAAACTTCTGTTTCAAGCTTCGCCTACTTCCTGGAAAGCAATGCATGGACTCAGGCAAAGAAAGAGAGGGGACTTTTCTCCATGACCATCCCTCTCACCTCTCCAAACACTGAACCAGTTAAGTTCTTCCTCAATGTCTCTTCAGGCTCAAGAACACTGGGGAAAAAAAGGAGTTAATCTGAGCTGAAAGGGAAAGGACAACTTGATGATCGAGACCATGTCTATTTCCTTGAAGAGTTCTCCACCAGCCCTTCAAATGATCACCGTAAGATATGAATTTCTGGTACAAGAATGCCCAAGGGAACTTGAATATCATTCTTAGCCATTTTCGTTTGGGCCACAATCAAAGGCGGTTTTCAGCTGGTTCAGACCAGGAGTGAAATCCAGCAGGTTTTGACAGGTTCTGGAGAACCGGTAGCGGAAATTTTGAGCAGTTCGGAGAACCATCAATTACCACCTCTGTCTGACCCCAGAGTGGGGTGGGAATGGAGATTTTGCAATATCCTTCTCCTGGAGTGGGGTGGGAATGGGGATTTTGCACTATCCTTCCCCTGCCATGCCCACCAAGCCAATCCACACCCACCAAGGCACGCCTATAGAACCGGTAGTAAAAAAATGTGGATTTCACCACTGGTTCAGACTGGTTCACACGAACCAGTAGCAGAAATCATGGCCCTGGCTCTATGCAGTCCTATTTAGGCACATTTTTGAGGCCGGGCTGTGCGCATGCGTGGATGGGGCGTATTTGTGAGAAGAAAACACATGTGCACGCTTACATTTGCGAACCAGTAGGGAAAGTAAGTGAATACCATTCCTGGCCACAATCTAATACCTATTCTTCTTTCAGTGGATGAAAAGGTTTTACGTTTATTGCAAATCCCAAACATTGAATAGCTTCCCTTTGCTTGCTCCAGGAAAAATTTAAAAATGGTCTGGATTATTACAATTTTTTTCATTACCTGCAGAGCTATAGCTTTATCTGGCTAGCAAATATTATAAAGGATAATTAATGTTTCAGCAGTTCTAAGAGGAGAAGTATACTCGGTAGGCGATGATTGTTCAGTCCTTTATATTTGACTATAAAAATGCATAACTGCTGTGGGACAACAGAAGGCGGGATAAAAGACACACACAAGAACATTTTACCAATATTTGAATCTCCTATGTTTTATTCGCTTTGAACACGGTGGATTTTCTCTAGAAAGTAATCACGATTGTCCCATTTGCTTAGAGCAGGGGTGTCCAAACTTGGCAACTTTAAGACTTGTGGACTTCAACTCCCAGAATTCCTCTTTGCTGGCTGAGAAATTCTGGGAGTTGAAGTCCACAAGTCTTAAAGTTGCCAAGTTTGGACACCCCTGGCTTAGAGAAACTCTTTTAAGAGCCTGGATAATTTTTAAATGAGAAATAAAGATGGTGATTGCGGAAGAGCCTTGTTTTAATAATGGAAAGCAAGGAAACAGCTTCGTTGCGTGTCTTCCCTACATGTCCTGAAAGATTGGGGACCAATGCAACTTTTGCAGATTCGTCTCATCAGCACTTCTGTCGACTTATTAAATTGGAAGAGTGTTTAGCCCTTTTCTCCCACAAAGCGAAGGAGGAATGTTCATGAATGTTCAATTTCAATATTAAATGCTGCCTTTGCCCAGTGCTTTCGCATTAGATTCCACTTTTCCACTGTAGAAAGTTAGTATCCACTACTCTCCACGGATGGGCTGCTGGGGATTTGCAGGGATTCGGGAGAACCTCTCGCTAAGATTCTGTGCAGTTTGGAGAACCCCCAAATTCTGCTCCTAGCTGGCCCCACCCAGCCCACTCCTCCCCTCCTAGGAGTCTCCACGTGGCCCTTTTTGGATGAAGGTAAATGTTGGGGTCAGGGGCTAAGATGTTGAGCTTGTCAATCGAAAGGTCGGCAGCTCAGCGGTTCGAATCCCTAGTGCTGCCGTGTAACAGAGTGAGCTCCCGTTACTTGTCTCAGCTTCTGCCAACCTAGCAGTTTTGAAAGCACGTAAAAATGCAAGTAGAAAAAATAGGGACCACCTTTGGTGGGAAGGTAACAGCTTTCCGTGCGCCTTTGGCATTGAGTCCTGCCGGACACATGATCACGGAGACATCTTTGGACAGTGCTGGCTCTTCCGCTTTGACACGGAGATGAGCACTGCCCCCTAGAGTCGGCAACGACTAGCATGTATGTGCAAGAAGAACCTTTACCTTTACTTTAAGTGCTGGGCACGCATGGAGGCTCTGGTAGGGCAAAAAAATGGCTTAGCAGAAGTTTGGGAAGGCCAGAAATGGGGCTGTTTCTGGCCTCCAGAGAGCCTCCAGACCCTGGGGAAGTCGTTTTTGCCCTCCTGAAGGCTCATGGAAAGCCTCTGGAGCCCAGGGAGGGCAAACACACACACCCTGCCATGGTGCAGGAGGCTGACTAGGCCACGCACACCCAGCAACTGGGCAGAGAACCCCTTGCTAAAATTTTTGAAGCCCACCCCTGCCCCTGTTCTAGAAGAACAAAGTATTTTGAGAAATATTAAAAAGGCAGGATAAAATATTTCCCCTAGAAGAGAAATAAAAATCCTAAGGGAGACAGAAACTCAGAGCTTCAGCTCCCTGCCGCAAGCAGATACTCAACTGAGAAATGCAGATTTGGTAATCCATTACTCCCTGCAGCGAAGTCTGAACAAAGGTAGGATTAGCCCTCAGCTACAATAGGAATTGCTCAACACCTAATGGTGGGTTGCCCCTGGTTTGGACCGGTTCTATAGAACCTGTAGTAAAACCAGCGGGAGGCTCTGCCCACTGATCCGAATGTCATCAAAAGCGATCTGCGCATGTGCGCAGGCACAATGCGAACCAGTAGTAAAGGTAAGTAGAACTCACCCCTGCCAACACCCTATCAGAACACAAGCTCATTCATTGCATCAACTCAATTGCACCACACCCTCCAAACTTCAACCAAACCTGGAAGCTCAGACAACCTATAGAGCCAGCTATGACCCACTACAACAGCCAATAGAATACATGTTCTTGCACAGGAACAGGAAGCTCAAGTTTAAAGCCCCAAGAGAAGGTATTAATACCCCTCACTCTCAACTCCATGTGGTCAGCTGCATCAGAACCATGTGCTTGGTGGGTTCTGTTCATCATTAAACCTTCTTTCCAATCAGCCTCCATGTTTCCAGTGTCTTTCTCCCAGATCAGAACTGAGCCAAATGGATACTTCTCCCAACACCACAATCCAAAAATTCAATGAAAAGTGTGCAATCCATAATCTACTAGTCCTCTCCACAATTATCCCAATAGAGGACGTTGGGGCAAAATAAAAGACTGGTTCCACATCACCTGGTAAACATCTTTAATGGAAAACCTGGGTCTACTTTACTAAACCAAGATGGGTTGTACCCCTCTGTTTTGTCATAGACAATGCACCAAATACCAACTTCTTCTTGCTTTCGTAACAGATTGTCTGGACAAGTAGCAGTTACCTATTTGTCCCAAACTCCAGGACTATAGTCCATGGAAATCATTTATTAGGAAATTGCCCTCCACAGACATATCTATTCTCCTCTTTGTCAGACCTGGAAGCGATCTTTTACATTTGGGCCTTCGGACCGACCACATTTTCTACTGTGGGAAAATGGGAGGGGGGATATGGGTGATATGTAGTCAAAATAACGTTCTTTTCTCAGAGAGTCAAGGGTACCTTGCCCTACAGCTGTGATGAGGTGACTTGGAGGCATCTCCAGTTTTGGATGGTGCCTGATTGGACCATGTGATGGACATGTGGGTGCTGGGCAGGAACTTGACCTTTCTTTTGGATGGGGAAAACCTGGAAACTTTCAGATTCGGGTTAGGGATGTTACTTGGAACCCTGATACCCTTATTATTTTGGAAGGTATTTTACTGTCCTGTGCAAAGCATTCGAAGGATAGTGTGCAAAACACAAACTAAGTATTACTTCTTTCGAAAGCAAAAAAAAAAAAAAAAAAAAGACTTGCATTCCCTGAAAGAGTCAGCTTCCACAGGCTGTGGTCTGTGAGATTCTCGTGAAAAGCAAAATGGCTGTGCAAATCCACACACACGCAGAAATGATCTGGAGATGCCTCCAAAGAACCTACGTTGAGTTTTCTCACAGAGAGGGACTCCTTAGGGTACCGTCCGCCAGGCAGTGCCGACTGGCGACACCCAGAGGAAGGGCTTTCTCTGTGGGGGCTCCCACCCTCTGGAACAAGCTTCTCCCAGGGTTGCGCCAACTTCCCGACCTCCGAACCTTCCGCCGCGAGCTTAAGACACATCTATTTATTTGCGCAGGGCTAGCCTAGGGTTTTTAGTTTTAAATTTAGTTTTAATGGGGTTTTATACTATTTTAGTGATATTTTAATTTCAGCCTAATTAATAAGTTTTTAATTGTTGTTTTATTTGTATTATTCTTATGTTTTTATTTGGCTGTACACTGCCCTGAGTCCTTCAGGAGATAGGGCGGTATAAAAATTTGAATAAATAAATAAATAAAATAAATAAATAAATAAAATAAATATGGCTGCCTCTGCGCTTCAAGGAAACCACGCACCAATGAGCTTTGTGCAACCCCTTTCAATTGTTTTCTACAAGCTTAATCCTTTATGCCTCAAACACTGAATGACTAAAGAGCTTTTCCCTGCCTCCTCTATAACGGAATCTTAGCTTTAATTGCACAACAAAGCCAATAAGGAGTGATTTGGTAAGAAAATCTCTGGGGAGATTTTATTAAAGGTTTCCTTGGTCTCCCTCACCCACCCACTCACAACTGAAACAGTGGTTTTATTTATTTCTATTTAAAGGGTCTTAATTAAATCTTCCAGAGTGCATTGCACACACAAATAGGACTCTAAAAAAAAATCCATGAAAATACAATATTTAAAGTCTTAAGATCAGGAAGTCTGCACGTCTTTCCTGATCTGAGCACAATTTGCAAACTGCATGAGGACAAAAAAACAAAAACAAAAAAACAGTACAATAATAAGTGCAAGAAAACATTCTGATTCTAGTTCCTAATTAATTTCTAAAAATGCGGAGGAACTGCCAGCTTTTCATTTCCCTTTCTCTTCTTCTCCACCATTAGAGAGGCTTATATTTTTCTTGGACCGCGTCTGGAATGCTGTGAGTCAATCTTGATTTCACCCAGACATAGCTCAGTCTCTCGACAACATAATTCTTTGTTTTTTGAGCAGTAATAAAGCCTACATTGCATTACTCATTTGTGGTATTAAGAAACATTGATAATTGCCTTTTATAGTTTTTTTTTTTCCAGGCTTCACAGTTTGGCAAACCTATAATTGAAAAGCTGGATTTCGCAATCAAAAAAGCTTAATGCGGGTTGTGTTGCTATGCAAGGGAGAAGAATGTCCTCCTTCTTTAGCTTATTAATTTTCAAATAATGCTTCAGGGCTTGTTGTGATAGCCCTTTACAAGGTAGTAAATATAGAGATATTCAGGCTTGGTGGGTTGAAAACTAATTACCATTATAAATTGGAGCCGTTTTTTTCCTTGTTATTTTTGAAAATCAAACAGCTCCAAATACAATTTTCATATTAAATAAAATGTGCATTGAGCCGTGGGATGTCTTACAAATCTCGACAATTTTTTTTTTAAAGAAAAGGCCCGCGCGGATTGCATTTGCTTGTATGAAGCGCAAATGGAATAATCAGATATTGTCAGAGTCGTGAGAAAGAACAAGCAGAATAACGTTTTTCGATAGGCTGTACTAAAAGGCAATTGGCTGCAGGGATGTGATTTAAGAAAGCCTGGTGTTTCATAAGAATGCCTTTTTAGTTCAGGGATACACACCGCCCAATACTATTCTTACAATAGCGACAATCTTGGGTACCACAAGCGGCATCTCTGATGTTCTCCAGATGCTTTTGCCTCTACATCTGCGTGCCTTCTCTGCAAATGTTATTCTTATTATTCAATGAACATTGCTTTCTCACTCCATTTTTATTCCATTAATTTAGCTAACTTATTCCTTGCTATATTCTGAAGAAAGTACAAGTCAGGTGATGCTTTGAAACAATTGTTACATGGAGCTGTTCTTCTCTAAAAACAAGAGATGAGCTGAGAGATGCTACTAGAATAGAGTGTTGAGTGAAAGGATTCTGGGAGGAGAGGAGAGGAAGGGAGAGGAGAGAGTAGGCTATGTTTAGGGTAGGAGAGGGGAAGAGGTAAGGAGAGGAGAGGAAGGGAGAGGAGAGAGTAGGAGAGGAGAGGGAGAAGAGGAGATAGTAAACTATGTTCAGGGTAGGAGAAGAGGAGAGGAGAGGAAGGGAGAGGAGAGGAGAGAGGAGGAGAAGAGAGGAGAGGAAGGGAGATGAGAGAGGAGGAGAGGAGAGGAGAGGAGAGGGAGAGAGGGAGGGAGGGAGGGAGGGAGGAAAGAAAGGGAGAGAGGAGATGATAGGGAGGGAGGAGAGGGAGAGGAGAGAATAGGAGAGGAGAGGGAGGGAGGGGAGGGAGGGAGAGAAGAGAGGGGAGAAGAGGGGAGGAGAGGGGAGGAGAGGGTAGAGGAGAAGAGAGGAGAGGAGAGGAGAGGAAAGGAAAGGAGAGAAGAGGGAGGGAGGAGAGGAAGAGAAAGGAGAGAGAAGGGTAGGAGAGGAGAAAATAGGAGAAGAGAGGAGAGGGGAGGGGAGGGGAAAGGAAAGGAAAGGAAAGGAAAGGAAAGGAAAGGGAAGGGAAGGAAAGGAAAGGAAAGGAAAGGAAAGGAAAGGAAAGGAAAGGAAAGGAAAGGAAAGGAAAGGAAAGGAAAGGAAAGGAAAGGAAAGGAAAGGAAAGGAAACAAGGCACTTGGCTAACAGCTATGCATCTCTGTAAAATATATGCAAACCTAGATATTTTATTCTAAAAAAGGAGAAGAAGCTAGAGGTGGATGTTTTTCCATGTATTACCACTTGTTAATGAAAAGAGAATTTCAGAAATTAAAGCAAGCCGGGGCAAGGAAGCTGACATGTGCCTGTTAGGTACAGAAAGTGAACATCCAAGACAACGTCTGTGTAGTTTTTGTACAATTTCGTAACTATGGACTTAGAGAAAATGGATCTGAACTCTGTCTTAGAGCCACTGCTTATAAAACTAAAGATCACCTAGAAATCCAGTCTCCACAATATCTGCATGGCTTGCCCATACACTTGTTGTGAGAATATAATGTGTTACATGTTCAGGAGTAATGCACGCACACAGAGAGAGAACCCTGGTTCACTCAGTTGCTATGCCAAACCACAATGCAGCTTATCTAATTTTGACAGCTACTTAAGGCCGTTTGATGCCAGAACTGCACCATGCAATTCCACAGTTTGTGGTCTTCCGGTTTATGATCCCAGAGAAAGCTACAAGTTCCACTAGCAGGCTTCTTCATGAGCTCTGCTTTGCTGCCATCTTGGTAAAAGTATGACCACCGTACCAGGACAGGTTTCCAGTACATATCTGTGTGCGGTTCTTAAGGAAAAGCTATTCTTTGGGCAATTCCACAATTTGTGGTCTTCTTGTTTACAATCCCAAAGGGAGATACAAGTTACCACTAGCTGGCTTCTTCAGGAGTTCTGCTTTGCTTTGTCCGCCAAATGTTGGAAATATAATCAGACTCCAGGTACTTATTATCATATGTGGTGGACATGTACAAAAGCAAGAAAATAGTGGACAAAAATACACACATGGCTGGAAAAGATGATTAAGCAGCATATAGCCAGAAATATTTTTGTTAGGTTTAATACCAAAAAGTTATGATAAAGGGACTATATTTTTAATGCTACATGTATTGACAGCAGTGAATAGAATAGAATAAAATAAGAGTGGAATGGAATGGAGTGGAGTGGAATATAAAATGGAATGGAATGGAATGGAATGGAATGGAACGGAACGGAACGGAACGGAACGGAACGGAACAGAACAGAACAGAACAGGAGTGGAGTGGAATGGAATGGAATGGAGTGGAGTGGAGTGGAGTGGAGTGGAGTGGAGTGGAGTGAAATATGGAATAGAATAGAATAGAATAGAATAGAATAGAATAGAATGGAATGGAATGGAATGGAATGGAATGGAATGGAATGGAGTGAAATATGGAATAGAATAGAATGGAATGGAATGGAATAGAATGGAATGGAATGGAATGGAAATTTATTTATTTATTTATAATTTAATTTCTATACCGCCCTTCTCCTGAAGGACTCAGGGCGGTTTACAGCCATATTAAAACACAGAATACAAACAACAAATTTAAAACAGAATTAAAACGAAATATTTAATAGGCCAAATCAACTAAAACGGTCATAGACCGACATAAAACCCATTTAAAATTCCGATTTAAAATTTCACTTAGGCCAGTCCCGCACGATGGAATAATAAGGTCTTAAGTTCACGTTTGAAAGTCCGGAGGTCAGGGAGTTGGCGCAACCCCGAAGGCAGCTCATTCCAAAGGGCCAGTGCCGCCACAGAAAAGGCTCTCCCCCTGGGGGCCGCCAACCGACATTGTTTGGTCGACGGCACCCTGAGAAGGCCCACCCTGCGGGAGCGCACAGGTCACTGGGAGGCTATCAGTGGCAGAAGGCGGTCTGAAATAGAACAGAACAGAACAGAAAAGAACATAAAGAATGGAACCGAACGGAACCGAACGGAACAGAACGGAACAGAATGGAACAGAATGGAACAGAATGGAACAGAACAGAACGGAACGGAATAGAATATAGAATGGAATGGAGAACAGAACAGAAAAGAATGATTCAGAAGGAACAGAATTATAATTTATTCCTTCTGAGTAAAAGGCATAAGTATTCTTTCATCTTAAACTGAACTCAGTCTAAAGGCCTCATTCCTGTCTGTCATATATATGTTATCCTGCAAATGAAGCAGGATAAGGTAAACTGCCCATGTATATAAGAATATATACACCCTGCGAGTCATCAGTGCAGCTGGACAATTAAAGACTTGCCAAGGGCCACTCAGCAAATCCGGGGCCAAGCAAGAAGCTGCATTTATCTTGCAAGGCTCATATTTTGCTCCCTGGTTCACTTGGCATGAACGGACCCAGCATTTGGCAAACTTAATTAAACTCAATCCCAAATGTTTGGCTGATGATATCCTTAGAATTGCTTATTTTTGCCTAGAGCTTTTATTTTAATAAGAAAGCAGCAAGTTAAGAATCAATGCAGAGCCACTCCGTTTGGGAGGGCCAGATGGTGAGGCTGTGGCCAACGAGTCTTCCCAATATCACAAATTTGTAGCCAGTGAATCATTTGCTGTATTTCAGATACACTTATATTCTTTTTTTCCTTCTTCAAAGGGGAGTTAATTCCGCTGCAGGAAAAGGAGTTCTGTATCACCAGTTACGTTTACAGCCCTGGGATTGTGTTGATAGAATGAAATTATATTCACCGTCAACAGACTTGAGAATGTCCTTGATGAATCACCCAGTTGTTAGTCTATTAATATATTAAGCAATAGATCACCTTCAGATATGTACATGCGTATTACCCAAACTTTTTAAGAACTCTGCAGAAAATGAAAGACGTACTATAAACACAGTATATTATCAAGTAGCCAGTCTTGGTTATTTGACCCAGTGGTCTTGATTTGAGGCATTGGTTTGTTTGTTTTTAATATAGCAATTACATCCCTGGAAGATAAATTAATGCACATTTAATTTTCAGCTTGGCCAATTAAAAGTTGCCTCTGCCAAGTTAGCAACCAGAGTCTTGGTTGATTAACCTAGCAGTTAAGCAGGTTATGGGTCGCAGCACTTGAGTCAAATAACAGCTAAGCAAGACCATCCAAAGGTGGACTTCAGATCTCACCTATTCTTGTCTGGGCTGCTTAACAGCTGGCATTATACACCAAGGTGAAGAATTCCCCCTATAATTACTAGCATCTCTAGAGATGCTGCAAATAAAGCTAGTTTCCTTCTGTGGACCTACTAACCCAAACAATTTCTTAGTGAGCAAATATGACTCCCTGCCAGTCATAAATCTACGTTATGGTAAACTTTATAAATTCACAGCCTGGAAGAGAGTTTCTTTTTTTAAAAAAAAACTTTGCTTTGATGAATTAAAAGATTAACAGAGTTGGAAGGGACCCTATAGGTCATCTAGTCCAACCCCCCCCCCGCCCAGCAGGAGACCCTACACCCTTTCTGAAAAATGGAAGTCCAGCTTCCAATGATGATGTTCCCACAACTACTGAAGCCAAGCTGTTCCATCGGTTGATTGCTCTAACGGTCAGAAAATTTCTCCTTATTTCCATGTTGACTCTCTCCTCGATCAGTTTCCATCCCTTATTCCTTGTCTGGCCTTCAGGTGCCTTGGAAAATAGCTTGACTTCCTCCTGTCTGTGGCAGCCCCTCAAATATTGGAAGATTGCTATCATGTCTTTTCTGGTCCTTCTCTTCACTAGATTAGCCATGCCCAGTTCCTGTAACCATTCTTCAAATATTTTAGCCTCCAGTCCCCTAATCATCTTGGTTGCTCTTCTCTGCAATCTTTTTAGAGTCTCAACATCTTTTTTTATAGCGTGGCGACCAAAACTGGATGTAGTATGATAGGTGTGGTTTTATTAAGGCTTTCTAGAGTGGTATTAGTACCTCGCTTGATCTTGATTGTATCCCTCCATTAATGCAATTTAGGATTGCTTTAATTCTATTCTCTTTAACAGTAACAGAGTTGGAAGGGACCTTGGAGGTCATCTAGTCCAACCCCCTGCTCACGCAGGAGTCCTGTACAAGGGATTCGAACCGCCAACCTTTCTGATCGACAAGCTCAGGGTCTTAGCCACCTAGTCGGATTTATGGAAAGATTTGACTGGTGTTCCTAATTTATTCTGTGCTTCTTGAGCCATTGGCCATTTCTAAAATCAACTTTGAGGAGCTTTCGATCCAAAGATTCTGCAGAGGACAAAAATCTGCTTTGCGGTTTGGCTCAAACTGTTTTGCCATGTGTTGTGATCTGATTCTTAGGACTTTGCGTTGCCTGGCTTGGAAGGGAAGGAAGTTGAGCAGCAGGCAGGGCCAACCTGAAGCGTGAAATAATGAAAGGGTTCCCTTCCTCTGGTTTCAACATAAACCAAGTCAGTACTTCATCCCAAAGAATTATCTGTGGTCTTCAGAAGGATGAAGAGGCTACTTGTATCTGAGAACACGTACAAGCGTCGCCCTACAGAGGGCGCCTTTGGCTCACCAGAACTACAACCAAAGAGTATCCGCTGAGTTTCCAGCTCAAGAGTTTTCTCAAAGTATGAGGACAGCATCATTAAACTCATTTTGAAACTCCAACTTTGGGATGTTATATGTTTACTTTCCCAGGTGGCTAATGCAGCACAAATAAAGACAAATTCCTTGTGTGTCCAATCACACTTGGCCAATAAAAAAATGCTATTCTATTCTATTCTATTCTATTCTATTCTATTCTATTCTATTCTATTCTATTCTATTCTGTTGTATTCTATTTCCAATTCTATTCTATTCTATTCTATTCCTATTCTATTTCCTATTCTATTCTCGATTTTCTATTCTATTCTATTCTGTTCTGTTCTGTTCTGTTTTGTTCTATTCTATTATTTCCTATTCTATTCTCTATTTTCTATTCTATTCTCTATTCTCTATATTCTATTCTATTCTATTCTATTCTCTATTCTCTATTCTCTATTCTTTATTTTCTATTCTATTCTCTATATTCTATTCTATTCTTTAACATAGAGGAGCAAAAGCAGGCCTTACAAAGCATTGGAAACAAGAGGACCCATAAATGAATGGGTGTTTTTTTTTGTTATATTTTCGGCACCAACCATCAATGAAAAGCAACAAGGGAAAAGGAGGCATTGTTAGAGCACAGGAACCCCTCACACGCTCGCATAAATGTCCTGATCTGTGAAGAATTTTACCTCCTTCCCCTCATCCCTCCTAAACTCTGAAGTAAACTGGATTTTCTTACTATGATGGAGGAAAAAAATGGAGAAAAAACTAGTTCTACTTAGAATAAAGGCTTAGTACAGGCAGTCCACGACTTACAACAGTTCTTTTAGTGACCGTTTGAAGTTACGACGGCACTGAAAAAGGGACCTATGACCGGGTTTCACACTTATGACTGGTTGCAGCATCCTCACGTGATCAAAATTCAGAACGTCTGTCAACTGACTCATATTTTTGACGGTTGCACTGTCCCGGGGTCATGTGATCACAATTTCCGACCTTCTGCATCAGTGGGAAAGCCAGATTCATTTAACAAGCGTGTTACTAAACTAAACAACTGCGGTGATTCCCTGAATAACTGTGGCAAGAAAGGTCGTAAAACGAGGCAAAACTCACTTAATAACGGACTCTCTTAGCAATAGAAATGTCGGGCTCAACTATGCCCGTAAGTCGAGAACTACCTGTAACAGAGAGAGGGTGGAGGATATAATCTTATCGTTATTTTGGCGCTTTGTGATACGGTGATTTCAGTAAATGTGGAAATGAATGGCGCAAAAACCCCTTTGCAATATTCATCAATCGGCTTCCCCACTTGAAAGAACAGAACAAGGACTATTTCTAAATAAAGAAAGGTTCGATCGTGCTGTTAATAATTTTATCTATCTCCATTATTGGCTACAACACTCTTCCGGGCTAACATCAGAGAAATATCCTTTTCTCTGTTGGCTACCCAAAATAAACCAGATAAAAACAGCTTTTTGAAACCCAGCAAGTATCATTTCCATCACAAACTCTCTCCCCCCCCCCACCTCCCCACCCCATATGATCATTTCTGAAAGAAATATTTATTTATTTTATTTATTTATTTTATTTCGTCAAGCATGTATTTTATGACAGAGACAAGTGTAAACATAATTATAAACACATGTAAAGGATACGAATAAAAGAAAACATTAAGTAATGTAAGCTCAAACTGCCCAAGGAGCTGCTGATCCAATTCTACAGAGGAATTATTGAGTCTGTCATTTGCACCTCTATAACTGTCTGGTTCGGTTCTGCAACCCAACAAGAAAAACACAGACTTCAGAGGATAATTAGAACTGCAGAAAAAATAATTGCTACCAACTTGCCTTCCATTGAGGACCTGTATACTGCACGAATCAAGAAGAGAGCCGTGAAAATATTTGCAGATCCCTCGCATCCTGGACATAAACTGTTTCAACTCCTACCCTCAAAACGACGTTATAGAGCACTGCACAACAGAACAACTAGACACAAGAACAGTTTTTTCCCCGAAGGCCATCACTCTGCTAAACAAATAATTCCCTCAACACTGTCAGACTATTTACTGAATCTGCACTACTATTAATCGTTTCATAGTTCCCATCACCAATCTCTTTCCACTTATGACTGTATGACTATAACTTGTTGCTGGCAATCCTTATGATTTATATTGATATATTGATCATCAATTGTGTTGTAAATGTTGTACCTTGATGAACGTATCTTTTCTTTTATGTACACTGAGAGCATATGCACCAAGACAAATTCCTTGTGTGTCCAATCACACTTGGCCAATAAAAAAAAAAAATTCTATTAGGACAGGAACGGTAGGCAGGCTGGTGCGCTTATGCACGCCCCTTACAGACCTCTTAGGAATGGGATGAGGTCTACAGTAGACAGTCTAAGGTTAAAGTTTTGGGGATTTGGAGAAGAAACCACAGAGTCAGGTAGTGCATTCCAGGCATTGACAACTCTTGTTACTGAAGTCGTATTTTCTGCAGTGTAGTTTGGATCGGTTTACCATGAGTTCGTATTTATTGTGTGCTCTTGTATTGTTATTGTTTTGGTTGAAGCTGAAGTATTCATTGGCTGGTAGGACATTGTAGCAGATGATTTTATGTACTATGCTTACGTCAGACCGAAGATGGCGAAGTTCTAAGCTGTCTAAGCCCAAAATTTCGAGTCTGGTGGCATAAGGTATTTTGTTGCGAGCTGAGGAGTGGAGGACTCTTCTTGTGAAATATCTCTGGACTCGTTCAATTTTATTAATGTCCGATATGCAGTGTGGGTTCCAGACAGATGAGCTGTACTCAAGAATTGGTCTGGCAAAAGTTTTTTATGCCCTGATTTGCAGTTCAATATTACCGGAGAAGAAACTATGCAAGATTAGGTAAATAACTCTTAATGCTTTTTTAGCAATGCTGTTAGTGAGCTCTGGTACTTAGATCATTTGAGATGAGTACTCCAAGGTCTTTGACAGAGTTCTGTAACATAATTATTTTTCCTTGAAATCAGACTAAATTACCCGTGTTTCCCCGGAAATAAGACCTTGTCTTATATGGGGTTTTTTTGCCACCAAAAAAGACACAAGGTCTTATTTTCAGTGGGGATGTCATCCACTGACTCACCTCACTTGCTTGCATTGCCTCCGGCCTCCTTTTCACTGTCAGAGGCCTTCAGGAACTTCTTTGGCTTCGAATAATTGCAGCCAGGCCTCACATGCTCATTTCTTCTGCAGCCAACAAATCTTTGTTGTGGTCCGCCAGCAGCCCGCGGAGCTAACAGTAGAGTCAGACAGTGAGGAGGCTGGGGAGGACTATGGGCCAGTCCTGGACTCTGGGGAAGGCCCGGATGAGGGCTCTGCATTGGAAGCAGAGATGGGGCCAGGGCCATCTGGGAGCAATGTGAGGACTCTGGAGCCTCTAGAGGACAGCAGAGAGGCAGAGGAACAGGAGAAGCCTGTTCCTAGTGCACGCATGCGAAGACCTTCCAGAAAGCAAGAGCAGCTAAAGCAAAAAGGATGACTAAGGCCAGGAAAAGATTGCCCCCACCCCCATAAGGCTTAAAAGAGCAGCAACGGCTTTTGGGTTCTTTGTAGGAAAGCAATGTTGCTACAATTGTTTCTAGTCAGTGTCTCTTGTTTCTGAACTTTGTGGGGTTCTTGCCAAGAAAAGCCTTTGGCAGGGTGCCAAAGAAGACAAAGGTTTGGGATAAGTCTGAAGGACTTTTTCTGAAGGATTTGTTTTGGACTTAATTTGGACTAAACTGAGAATGAAGTAATTCTCAGCAGTTCTAATAAAATATGTTTGTTTAGGACCGATTGTGTCTGGTAATAACTACTTGGGCCTAGGTCACAACAGTCTTTCCTGAAGGCCTCTATTGCTGATAATAGAGTTCCGGATCAATCAGAGGCCTTCAGGAAAGACATGCCAGCTGCAGCAAAGGAAAATGGGCTAAGATATGCGAGGCCTGGCTGCAATTTTCGAAGGTAAATAGTAGGGCAACTCCAGCACCCCCATCCCCACCCTAGCTTAATTTTTACCCATGCACCCTGGAGTGGGCAGGGTCTTAATTAGGGTGTCAACGTTCCAGAAAACCCCTCCTGCAGAAAAGACTCCGAAGCCAACATCTTTCAAAGCTCTTTTACTAGCATAGGTAAACTGGCACAGTTGGATTATAAACCGAAACTGGGGATTCAGGTTCCTCCCTCAGTCATTCAAACTCCAAAATCTCCACCCTCATGACCCCTCTGCCAATCACATGTTCCAATCCTCAACCGTCCCATGTCGAAACATCACTCCGGCCACTCCTTCTCCAGATGTGAGCCCAGCCTTCTCCAGATGTGAGTCCAGCCCGGCAGGAAAAATGTTGTTATGTCTAATAGTCATTTGTACCCTCAACTCCCTCTTCTACTTTCCCACACCAGGAAGAGTGGCAGCGTGTGGAAGCCTTCGGCCTAGTATGGCTTCCAAAGCTGACATAGGGCTTATTTTGGGTGGTAAAACTTATATTGGGTGCAAATATATTCTTAAATATAAGAAAAAAGTGAAACTAGGACTTCCTTTCTGAGTAGGTTGTATTTTCAGGGAAAAAACAGTATTTTTTTGAGGGGGAAAAATACAGGATGTTACATCTACCTTGTGTGGATTTTCAGTTTCTTACTCTGCCTCAGGAACAAAAAAGGATAATTGTGTTGCTTAATATGCTCAGCTTGGTTAAGATGCTAACACACAGTTAGTTGTGTTGTCAATTCGCCTGCATTCTGTTATAATGAAGCCCATTTAGAGTTGGATCCCACAAACTGTATTGTCGAACTATTTTGATAGAAAGCGATGTACTTTTATTTTTTTAAAAAATAGCCATTTGGTACAGAAATCTGGAAATTAATTAATTTAATTCCAGAAAGACACGGGGCTCTGTCTTACTGTGTTCTTTGAGCTTTAGAAATGAATATTCTTGATCACTTAATAGGATTCAAATTTTAATTACATTTATGAAACAAATTTTGGAGTGGAGTGGATCTAACTCCCAGATGTCCTGTCCTGTAGTCACGAAGGCCATTGCAATTATTCTGGTATCGGAACATTTCTGTCGAAAAATGCTTTGCATGCCCATAATTTAATAAAGATAATTTAATCCGTGCTAAGGCTCCCATACTGAACAGGTTTGCTCAAATTGCACCCCACTAAACAAAATGTGAAGACGCGTATCTGGATTTCTCTTTCTGAAATTAAGCAAGGGACTTTGCCAAGAAACCGACCACTGCTGACAACTGTTCAACTGCCTTTCACATAGCGGGCTTTGCTTCCGAGGTTGTCTGTTTACCACTGCAAAGTTAAACTGAGTAAACTCAGGGGTGAAATGCTCCCAGTTCGGACCGGATTGGACAATCTGGTAGCAATGGGGGGATAGTTTGGAGAACCAGTAGCAAAAATCCCTGTCCCCCCACCCATGCCCACCCAATCGCGTGGTCCACACTTCCCTACTTGGCAGTTTGCTGCTTCTTTCGGGCTCACCTTGCTTCAGCTGCTGCAATCAATTGCATCAGCTAGCAACTCAATCTGCCTGCCTGCAATCCATCTCATCAGTGAGCAACTCAATCTGCCTGCCTGCAATCCATCTCATGGTGAGCAACTCAATCTGCCTGCCTTGTGCCTTCAATTGGGTAAGTAACTGGGGATTTTTTTTGGGGGGGAGCTTTAAAAAATAGTTAATTGGGGGTGTTTTAGGAGTTTCATTTTTTTTAGACAGCAATTTAAAGTTAAGGAAGTTTTAAATTTAGCTGCTTTTATCTACAAATATAAATAAAATAATAAAATAAAATATTTGTGCAGCTTTCTAAGGTTTGGTGTGTTTCACTCAAACTACACAAACAAACACATAAAATCTCACACAGCCGTAATGTGGCATTTTGTGTGTGTGTGTCAGTTGTGTTGTGTTGTGTTGTGTGTGTGTGTGTGTAAAGTGTGAAACTTGGTTTTTGAGCTTTTTGCGGCTGTGTGAGATTCCTGCTTGTTGCAGAAGCCATTTTGGGTGAAACGCAGCTGCTTATACATTGTGTGTGAGTCTGTTATGTTGTGTTGTGTACAAAGTGTGAAAGTTGGTTTTTGGTACCTCTTATTGCTTTGTGTACTTTGTTTATTATTTTTATTATTTATTGTTATTGGTCACGCCCACCCGGTCACCTGACCACCAAGCCACGCCCACCAATTAAGCCACGCCCACAGAACCAGTAGGGAGAATTTTTAAATTTCACCCGAATAAACTGGTTACGATAACCATGGATCTTTAACTACCTGTGTTTCCCCGAAAATAAGACCCTGTCTTATATTTATATATTTGCCACCAAAAAAGGCACTAGGTCTTATTTTCTGGGGACGTTGTCCACTGAGTCATCTCAGAGACCTTCAGGAATTTTTTTTCTGTGGATGGCAAATCAGCAAGGCTTTGCAGCTGATAACAGAGTTCTTGATCAATCCGGAGCTCTGTTATCGGCTGCCGAGACCTTCAGGAAATCCTTGCCAGCTGCAGAAGAAATGGGCCGGCAAGACAGGTGTTGGAGTGTGCAAGGTCTGGCTGCAACTGTCCGAAGGTAAGTAGTAGGGCAGCTCCACCCCCTCCATCCTAGCTTAATTTTTACTGGTGCACCCTAGAGTGGGCGGGGTCTTAATTAGGGCTTATTTTGGGGGTAGGGCTTATACTGAGTGCACATGTAAAAATCAAGCTAGGACTTTTGGGGTGGGTCATATTTTCAGGAAAACAGGTAGGAAGTAATAGACTTCTCTTCACTAGATCAGGGGTCTTCAACCTTGGCAACTTTAAGATTAGTGGACTTCAACTCCCAGAATACCTCAGCCAGCTTTGCTGGCTGAGGAATTCTGGGAGTTGAAATCCACAAGTCTTAAAGTTGTCATGGTTGGAGACCCTTGCACTAGATAGCAAACCAGCCAGAGGGAAAGACTTGTGAATCCCCTTGATTTGAATAAGGAAGGGGTTGGACTAGAAGACCACTGAGGTCCCTTCCAGGCCTATGATTTTATGTTCTGTGAGACCTTCCAGCCTGCCCGTTTCGTCTGTCCCTGTTTTCCTTCTCCCTGTCCAGCCAAAAGTTCTCCAGGATGTCCACCTCTAGAGGAATTTGCTACCATATCTGGAGGTCAGTAGGTTAGGAAAGGCTGTTGCAATCAGTAACAGCCCTTGGTTAACAAGACCTTCCTTCTACAGGTAGTCTTCAACTTACAGCAACATTCAAAGTGACTTTCACACTTATGGCTTTGAAGCCTCCCCATAGTCACATCATCAAAGTTTGGATGCTTGGCAATCTATTCTATTCTGTTCTGTTCTGTTCTGTTCTCTATTCTATTCTATTCTATTCTATTCTCTATTTTATTCCATTCTATTCTCTATTCTCTATTCTCTATTCTCTATTCTCTATTCTCTATTCTCTATTCTCTATTCTCTATTCTCTACTCTCTTTTCTTCTATTCTCCTCTTCTCTTCTCTTCTCTTCTCTTCTCTTCCGTTCCATTCCATTCCATTCCATTCCATTCTATATTCTGTTCTGTTCTGTTCTGTTCCGTTCTGTCCCATTCCACTCTCTATTCTATTCTATTCTATTCTATTCTATTCTATTCTATTCTATTCTATTCTATTCTATTCTATTCTATTCTATTCCACTCCACTCCATTCCATTCCATTCCATTCCACTCTCTCTTCTCTTCTCTTCTCTTCTCTTCTCTTCTCTTCTCTTCTCTTCTCTTTTCTTCTCTTCTCTATTTTATTCCATTCTATTCTATATTCTGTTCTATTCTATATTCCATTCCATTCCATTCCATTCTCACTGGGGCCAGGCAAGAAATTTTGTTTATTTGAGTTCTTGTTCATCAGCAAACATCCTTCAGATCTCAATTAATCTGCCCTTTGTGCGTGTGTGTTGTTGTTTTTTTACACATTTCCAGAAGAAGCTATCTTTTCACGGGTCACTGGATAACCAAGCAACTGGGCATTTTTAATATAAGTTTGGTTCTTTTCCAAGTGCGACTAAATTCAAAACGATTTTCCAAGTTTGTGCTCAAGGTAGCAGAGGTGGGCCCTTGGAAAGATATCAGCAAAAGGAAAAAGAAGAAAAGAAAAGAAAAGGATTGGGAGAGGAGACTACAGATAGGGAGAGAGGTTTGAGAAACTTTTTGAAGTTTTTGAACCCAACCAGAGGTGGTATTCACCTACTTTCCCTACCGGTGCACAAATGTGAGAATGCAGATCCACGAGTGCGCACGGCCTTCCGCGCATGTGCTTTGCTGGTTTGTGTGACTTCCATGCATGTGCATAGCCTGAAAGAAAACAAAGCAATGGGTCACTGAATAAATCAACCCAGAGATCTCCCTCCAGGCTCAGGTGACCCAGCTCAAATGATCCTCCTTTGGATACACTGTGCCAAGACCCAGCTCTCTGGGCAAGACATCTATGGACCAGTGGTGAAATTCAAACTTTTTTACAACCAGTTCTGTGGCCATGGCTTGGTGGGTGTGGTGTGGCTTGGTGGGCATGGCAAGGGAAGGATATTGCAAAATCTCCATTCCTGCTCCACTCCAGGGGAAGGATATTGCAAAATCCCCATTCCCGCCCCACTCCTGGGGGAAGGATATTGCAAAATCCCCATTCCCGCCCCACTCCTGGGGGAAGGATATTGCAAATCTCCATTCCCTCCCCACACCAGGGGAAGGATAATGCAAAATCCCCATTCCCTCCCCACTCCTGGGGGAAGGATATTGCAAAATCCCCATTCCCGCCCCATTCCACGGAAAGGATATTGCAAAATCTCCATTCCCATCCCACTCCACGGGAAGGATATTGCAAATCCCCATTCCCTCCCCACACCAGGGGAAGGATAATGCAAAATCCCCATTCCCTCCCCACTCCTGGGGGAAGGATATTGCAAAATCTTCATTCTCTCCCAACTCCTGGGGGAAGGATATTGCAAAAACTCCATTCCCACCCCATTCCACGGAAAGGATATTGCAAATCTCCATTCCCACCCTACTCCTGGAGGAAGGATATTGCAAAATCTTCATTCTCTCTCGACTCCTGGGGGAATGATATTGCAAAATCTCCATTCCCACTACACACCAGGGGAAGGATAATACAAAATCCCCATTCCCTCCCCACTCCTGGGGGAAGGATATTGCAAGATCTCCATTCCTGCCCCAGTCTGGGGCCAGCCAGGGGTGGTATTTGCCGGTTCTCCAAACTACTCAAAATTTCCACTCCAGAACCTGTCAGAACCTGCTGGATTGCACCCCTGCTATGGAGATTCTCAGTCATCCAGGTCATGGTTACCCCAAAGGTGCTTTTTCAACAGGCAACAGGACTGTCTGGTTTTTCTTTGAAAGGACTTTTGTTGTAGGCTGGATATAGATGATGTCATATCATATCTTTCTCCCTCCATTGAGAGTGGGCGAATCAATTTTGACATAGATGGCCTCTTTGACCCTCTCTGTCCAAGAGTCCACAAAACATCTTCAAAAGAAACACCAGACAGTCCAGTTGCTTTTTGTAAAAAAGCACCTCTGGAGAAGACTTTCCAGCTGGGAAAAGTGGAAGGGGGGAGAGAAGAAGAAAATGGAGGGATTCACAGAAGACAAGATAAGTCCACTGTTGGAAGACCAGATGCCAAAGATCATCCCAGAGAGAACATCTGATTGGTCCCCTAAGAGTCAACCCTGGCATGATGGCTCACACAATCCATCCAAGCACTTTCAGAAATGTGCAATGCTAGCCAGATGCAGCCTCAGATGTTCTCCTAGCCAAATCTGAACCCAGAATGTTACGACTAACAAAAAGTGTTGGGTGGGTGAGGAATTAAGACAGCAGACTGGTTCCCTGACCATAGGCATCCAGCCATGAAGGCCTTAACAGATTTAATAGATTAACAGAGTTGGAAGGTACCTTGTAGGTCATCTAGTCCAACTCCCTCCGCCCCCCTTCCGCCCAAGCAGGAGACCCTATACCATTTCTGACAAATGGCAGTCCAATCTCTTCTTGAAAGTCTCCAGTGATGAAGCTCCCACAACTTCGGAAGGCAACTTCTGTTCCATCGGTTGATTGTTCTCACACTGTCAGAAAATTTCTCCTTATTTCTAGGTTGAATCTCTCTTTGGTCAGTTTCCATCTATTATTCCTTGTCTGGTCTTCAGGTGCTTTGGAAAATAGCTTGACCCTTTCTGTGGCAGCCCCTCAAATATTGGAAGGCTGCTATCCCATCTCCCCTGGTCCTTCTCCTCACTAGACTAGCCATGCCCGGTTCCTGTAACTGTTCTTTATAGGTTTTAGCCTCCAGTCCCTTAATCATCCTGGCTGCTCTCCTCTGCACTTTTTCTAGAGTCTCAACATCTTCTTTATAGTGTGGTGACCAAAATTGGATGCAGTACTCTAGGTGTGGTCTTACTAGGTAGGGCTTTATAGAGTGGTATTAGTACCTCGCTTGATCGTATCCCTCTGTTAATGCAGTTTAAAATTGCATTGGCTTTTTTGGCTGCCGCCGCACACTACTGGCTCATATTTAGCTGGTTATCCACTAAGGCTCCAAGATCTTTCTCACAGCCTTCACCCCCATCTTTTAGGGGGAACGGCTGGAGCTGAGCTGAGCTCAGCAAAGCCTCCCTCCTTCTCTATCTCCCTGCCCACCCCACCGCCTCCCAAGCCGGCCTCCCTGTCTTTTTTTTTTCTGCCCGCCAAGTCTTTATGGGCGGCCCACGATCCTTATCTCGCTTTGAAGCCCAAAAGGCTGGGTCGCTCCGGTCTTGTGCGCTCGGAGCTGCGCGACCTTCCCCGTCTCTCTGAAGCCGCGAGTCTCTTCCGACGGGCTCACCAGCCCTGCTAGTCCAGTGCGAAGGCTGGCCCGCCGCTCCGAGGCACGTCATCACGGGGTGGGGGGTGGGTTGGAGGGGGGGATGAGGGGTGGAGGTGGAAATCCCACGCTGAGCCCGAGGGAAGGGGGCCGTCCAAGGCCTGGCGAGAGTTGGGAGGGGGAGCGCGATGGCTTTGCAACCATTACGAGTTATTATGTCTGCAGTTGGTACTCTCGGTATAAATTATTGATCAACCATCTTATTTTTTTTCTTTCTGCTTAATGGATATTATAGCGTGGCCGTTTACCACGCCGCTGTTAAGATGGTGTCAGCACTTCCATTACGAAGCCTCTCGACCTCCCTCCCATGGATTTTAATTTGCAGAAGGTTTATAGAATTAGCTTAGCCTGTTTGGGGTTTTTTTCTTTTTTCTTTTTGGTTTTAAATAACCGCATCCGACTCGGAGCGCTTCGCCTCCCAAGCTTTTAAAAAGGGGAGGGGAAAGGAGGAACGGCAGAAGGGTGATTTGGGGTGGGGGGAGGGATCGAACCAGTACGCACCACTGGTGAAATCCAAATTATTTTACTACCGGTTCTGTGGGCACAGCTTGGTGGGCGTGGCAAGGGAAGGATACTGCAAAATCCCCACTCCCTCCCCACTCCTGGGGGAAGGATATTGCAAAATCTCCATTCCCACCCTACTCTGGGGCCAGCCAGAGGTGGTATTTGCTAGTTCTCCGAACTGCTCAAAATTTCCGCTACCGATTCTCTAGAACCTGCTGGATTTCACCCCTGGTACACAGGATAGACAAACACGGGTCTCTGACGTTGATGAAGGCGGCCACGGCGTGGTGGTGGCGGCGTGAAAGTCAAAGAGAGCAAGCTCCCGGGCTGATACAGATGAGAAGCGTTTTCACTAGGTGGAGGGGGAAAGTTGGGGGTGTCAAAAGGAAAGGCGAGGGGTGGCGGGGGGGGGTTGTCTTCGGATCGGGCAAACAAGATTCAAAAGCCAACAGAGACAAGGCTTGGTGATCCCAGGGCGATCCCAAATTTCAAGGTAAAAGCCGTTAACCTTGAGGAAAAGATGGGGCGACGTTGGGGGGGGGAAGGGGGTCGATACAAAATTCCACGAACCAGGAAGTCTAAAGAGAGCGGTTCGCTCGGTCCCGCTCCACTAGCGAGATTAAAAACAGAAGAAGAACGGTTTGCAAAATTTGGGTTTTGGCTAGCCTAGAGAAAAGAAGGCCTGGGGAGTGGGGTGAGAGCAGTATTTCAGTATTTGAGAGGCTGCCACAAAGAAGAGGGGGGTCTACCTATTTCTAAAGCACCAGAGGGGCAGGGCAAGAAACAATGGATAGAAACTAATCAAGGAGAGGAGCAACCTGAAATTAAGGAGAAGCTTCCTAACAGCGAGGACGTTTAAGCAGTGGAATAGCTTGCCTTCACTTGCTCTGGATGCTCCATCATTGGAGGCTTTTAAGAGACTGGACAGTCACTTGTCTGAAATAGTATAGGATATCATCTCCTGCTTAAGCAAGGGGCTGGACTAGAAGATCTCCAAGATCCCTTCCAGCTCTAATTCTGATTCTGCCCCTGGCCTCGGCTTCAACTTGCTCTAAACGTTCAACGGGAGGGGAGGGGAGGCGTCCCCGATCCTCTCAGATCGCAAGGAAGGACCGGGATCTTCCTACTGGATTGTGTTTGTGTGTGTGTGTGTGTGTGTGTGTGTGCAGGAAGCAGCCAATGCAACGGACGCCTAATTAGCAATCCGTAGCAAAGGGAGGGGGAGGCAGGAGAGAGTTAAACCCCCTCTCAATCCCCCAAGTGGGGGGGCAAGAAGAGGCTGTCTCGACTCAGTTGGAAATTCGCCCATCAGGTTTTTTGTTTTTTTTTGAAGGGGTGGGTGGGACGGGAAGAGCGAGGGGGTGGGGGGGGGAATTCCCATCCGCAAACCGCTGTGACCCATCTTGGGAGTTAGGCGGTTAAACGAGGACCGCGCGGAAATTTTGGAGAGGGGAAAGCAGTGGGCGCCGCCAGCGCCATGTCGCCCGGGCATAGCCCACTCGGCAAGTAGTTGCGATCCTAAAAGGGCGCATCCGGACCCCGAGCGGTGACTCCGAGGCACGGTTCAGGACCCGAACGAGGGGGAAAACGCAAGCCACGAGGGAGAATGAAGGGTTGGGGGTTGCGCTGGAGGGCTCCTGGCTGGGCGGAGATGCCAAGCGGCCCAGGACGGATGGTCTCGAAGCCAAAAGAAGCGATGGGGAAGTCCTCCCTGAGAATAACCGCCCCCCCCCTCGCCCCCCCAATCCATAACTGGCTTGCGCGGAGCACCCTGGAAACCAAAGGAAGCCGAAGACTTCTTTGAGGGGGTCCTTGGTGCTCTCTAAGCTGGCTTGTTTTCTTGCAGACGTTTCATGACCCTAACTAGCTAACATCATCAGTGCTAGCTGTGTGTGTGTGTGTCGGTGTGTCTTAGCGATTCTTTAAACAGCCCGACCAAATTTAAACACGCCACCCAAAGAATCTCTAATACCTTCCCCATCCCTGCCCCACCCCAGACAGACGCCAGAATATAAACTGACAGCAAATACCACTCCTCAGTATCACTGATGACGTTACCTAATTAGGGTCATGAAACGTCTGTAAGAAAACAAGCAAGCTCAGAGAGCACCAAGGACACCCCCCCCTCTTGTCAACCCCAGCTGCAAATATTCTCCTTTATTGGAAATGTCTCCGCTGGGCTGCACGAGCGGAAATCCCCTCGCCCCTACGGCCAAATCTCTTGCGGAGAGAGGCGCGGTGGGAGGGAGGGGGCAGAGGGCATGGCTGAGGCTCCCCCCTTTGGCCCGACTTGCGTTGCCCAGGGGAAGCTTCTTCTGGCCAGTGATGAGGGGAGGGCGCTTCGCCTTCTCAAACTGCCGTCTAGCAGGGGTCTTTAACCTTGGCAACTTTAAGCTTGGCGGACTTCAACTCCCAGAATTCCCCAGCAAGCCAGGCTTAAAGTTGCCAAGGTTGGAGACCCCAGGTCTAAAAGAAGGGGGAAAGCGGACGGTCGCGCCTGGTCTCTTTTTGGAGGCGCTCTCGCTATCCAGCCAGGCGCTATCCAAACCGGCCCGGCAGCCGGTGAATGCTCGAGGCTGGGGGCGGGGCTGGCAGTCAACAAGGGGTCGGGGCGGAGACCCTCCCCACCCTAGACTCTTCCCTTTCCACTTCCCTCTGCTCTCCTGAAGCGTCCACCGCGGGGCGCGCGGACACCCCTTTTCTGCAAAGCTCGCCTAATAAACTTTCAACGGGAAGAGATCCCCGCTGACAGTCGACACTGCTGGGGGTCGTTTGCTGGGCGCGGGGTTCGGGAGGGGGGGGAAAGTTGACTTGGGGGCTTCGAAAGAGAGAGACGGTCGCTCGCGGCGCGTTGCGGAAATGAGCCCCCCCCCCCGGGAGTTTAGTTCGATGACAAGACCACCAGGTAGCCCAACCGATCCCGGGAGCGGGTCTCTTCGCTAGATCTTCTGCTTTGGTCGGGAAGGATCCCCATTGGCTGGTGGGAGTGAGGTTCCCCCCCCCCCGCGCCTCTTTCTTTCTCGTCGACGGCTCCCTGCTGGGCCCAATAGCAGAAAGTTCCGATCCTGTCGGCTCCTCCAAAGGTTGCGACACCTCGGAAAAGCGTTGCTATACAAAGCGAAGCTCAGACCAGAAAGACGCAGAAGGCGCGCAAACCCATTGCGTGTTCTGATCCCCCTTAGCCATGGCTTTGGCCTCACTGAGAGCCTATGCACCGAAGACAAATTCCTTGTGTGTCCAATCACACTTGGCCAATAAAGAAGTCTATTCTATTCTATTCTATTCTATTCTATTCTATTCTATTCTATTCTATTCTATTCTATTCATTTATATTAAATTGATAAGGCCGCCCGACTCCAGGCGGCTTACATCAGCGAAAAGAGTACAGAACCCACCGGGGAAAAAAAAGCAGGAAAAAATATCTCAGGTCGGGTGGAGAAAAATGCCCAGCCTATTAAACTGTATGAGGCCCCTGCCCACCTCAGAGCCTGGCTTGGTGGCTCAGTGGCTAAAACACTGAGCTTGTCGATCCCTAGTGTAGGTCTCCTGCGTCAGCAGGGGATTGGACTAGATGACCTCCAAGGTCCCTTCCAACCCTGTTACTGTTACCTAGCCACCCCACAAGGCCTGGTGGCGGGAGAGGAGAAGCCATTGTTTAAGCCACCTTTTAAACGGGGCCAGGAATCCCGACGCCTCTAGAGCGGGCTCTTCTAGAGGGCAGGGTGGGTCACTTCAGACGACCCCCTATCGACGGAGGTCTGGAGCACCCCGACTCTGTCACATCAAACCGGACGGGGCAAGTCTTATAGAGACAGAGGGTCCCTTTGGGAAGCCGGGCCCTGAGCCAGGAAGGTGATAAAATAAACGGTCACTTCGACTTTTTCCCTGGGAACGAGGGCAGCTTCTGCAAACAGAACTTGGCGCAACTTGGGCATTGCCCGGCCTGCGACCCCGTTGCTTCAGCGCAGCTTCGAGGTGGGGGGGGGGTCTGCAACGGGAGCGTTGCAAAGCTGCCCGAGTCCTCTTGTGAGTCTCTGCGCCAGAGATAGGAGGAAACCCAAGAGACGATGGAGAGGTGTTTTTTTTAAAAAGAGTGGGAGGAGAGAAAGAGAACGCCTAAGCATGAACAGAAGACACCCCCCCCCAGCTCTCCCTAGACATTGGCCCTATTTCTCCTCCCGGTGTCCTAATAGAAGGATTTGCCTGATCTGCCGAAAAGGATAACTGCGCAAGCAGGGCCTGATGTTTGCGCCTTTCCCACGTTCCTCGGGCCGGGCTTTTCACATCCGTGCGCTCGCCCTCTGGACCGGCCAGCCATAAATCACCCCCCAATTCTAGGCTCGTCTGACTGGACTGTTTTCTTTCATTCGCCGCCGGGGTCAGAGGGAGGAGAAGCAGAGACGGAAGGGGAGAGGAAAGGCGGCGGGGGTCGGGCGGCTGTGGGGTGGGGGGAGAGACGCTTGTCCCCCCGAACAAGCTGTGCCGAGCAGCAGAGAAAAACCCTCGCTTCAAACAAATATTCCAGGAAAAAGAAATTAAAGACTTCTTAATTAGTGCGGCAATTAAGCCTTCTTGGTCGCGTTTTAATCAGCAGAGGCCCCATCAAAGGACAAACAGAGCGATTTGCAGGTCTTTGAATTTTAAACAGGCGGCCGGATTTGAGCGGCGTCACTCCTGCGTGACAAACCGGGCGAAGTCACAAATCATTCCGGCTACCCAGGAATCGAGAAGCGGGGCGTAGGGGGGGGGGCACGCTGGGGAGGAGAGAGGCCGCTGGGGGCGTCTTCATGAAAGGGAACTAATCGAAACCGGGTTCGCGATTTTCCTTTCGTCTCCTTCTCGTTTGGGGTTTCGCGCGGGATCCTAAAATCGGCGCTTTAGGATCCCGCGCGGGAGGGGGGAGGGTACACTCGTCGCTTCGCCGGTTTGCTCGTCCGGTCGGGATCGGGGCAAGCAGGAAAAACAAGCTGAGATTTTGTTTCTTGCCAGCTTCAGGATTGTGGCGCGTTTCTCCCTAAGAAAGAACCGGGGCGCGCGGGCGGACCCCTAAACTAGCTCTCCACTAGCTTGAACCAAGATTAAACCCAAACAAAACCAAAATTGCCGTTTGATGAGGCTTTGCTCACATGCCGCGGGGCCCCGTGCGCACTTTCTTGAGATAAGACTTCCAAACCAAGCGGTGAGATCCCCGCAGACGTGTAGTATAATATATATTTTGGAAATCTGCCGGGCAAGAGGGTGAGCAAAA
The DNA here is from genome assembly GCF_028640845.1 of Ahaetulla prasina. Lineage (NCBI taxonomy): Eukaryota > Metazoa > Chordata > Lepidosauria > Squamata > Colubridae > Ahaetulla > Ahaetulla prasina. Next base: position 123,669,672 of record NC_080543.1, read on the forward strand.
AACAGTTGGGCGGGATCTTCCCCTCTTATTCTGTAAAACAGAAACGCGCAAATATGGAGCAGGCTCCCAATTTTATCTCCTCCCTCGGCCGGTTTTCCCGGGCCCACTCCAGGTCTTTGAGGTCCGCGGGAGTCGGCTTTAAAATGTGATTCGATGCGGTTGGGGAAAAAAACGGGCCTTATTAAGGACCAGCGATTGGGCTGGTGTTCATGCAACTGAAACGCCGAAAAAATGTTATATTTCTCTCCCCCCCCCCTTTTTTTTTCTTCTTCTGTTTTTTAAAGGAGGGATTATTTTTTATTAGCTTGCTTAAAACAGAGGCGGTTCCTCACCGTTGAAGATGGGAATGGAAATTAAAGTAACTCCTCTGGTTTTTAAGGATGAAAAAAAAGGGAGTTTCAAATGTTTAAAATGAACACCTGAATCTTGCAAAATAGTCACTGCAAATTTTTTTCCCCCTGTGCAGGCAACGTTCGTGCAGGAAAAACTCACTGAACACGGACTGAACTTACTTCGGAGTTCTAACCCTTAAAAGTCTCCTTCATGTTTTCCTGACTCCTAGTGGACGCAGGTTGTGATTGTTCCTGGAAGAGGTTTGACCGAGCTTCCTTTCTCTAGATACTTCTTCCCTTCACTCCGAGTGGTCTCCCATCCATCAGGCCTGATATGGCTCAGCTGTTTTCCAGATAACCTGAAATTGTTGAGTCGGTGCAGAAGGATAAGAAGCCACAAGGCAATCAAGATTGAAGGAAGTCTCCTCCCACAAAATAATTAAAATGGGGGGGGGGATTCTGGGTATCATTATTGATGGACCTCTTGCCTCCCCTACCCAACTTACAAGGGCACCAAAACGCTTTAAGAGGCAGCAGCTTCGCCTTTCTCAGGCTGGCACTCAATTCCCTCTCCCTCTTCTGTGTCATCGTTTAGCGATCTGCTTTTTTTTGGGCGGGTTTTTTTTTTAAATAAAATAAAATAAAATAAATAAATAAAACTCCGGATTTGGATGAAAAGCAGTCGAGTTGTTTCTTAATATCCTTCCTCCTCCCGAACCAATTTGTCTCCAAGGGTGCACCACACTGATGATTTCCGAGAGAGGGATAGGGAATAATAATAATAATAATAATAATGATGATGATGATGATGATGATGATGATGATGATGATGATGATGATGATAATAATAATAATAATAATAATAATAATAATAATTAATAATAATAATAATAAACAACCCTCTTTACTTCCTACGGTGCCTTTTTCCTGCACGTCGTTCTAACTGCAACTCGGATGGCGAGTTGGCCGGAGCATTCCGGCGCATGTGCAGCTCATCGGTGGGGCGGGGAGCGCGGGGTGTGTGGGGGGGTGGTATAGCAGAGAAGTCCTGCTGGTTTCCAGGCAGGGAGGATCGGTCGCTGGACCGTGGGCGGGCGTAAAAGGAGAGAGATTCTGAGCGCGAAAGGGCCGTCCACTGATCAAAGCACAAAAAACTGGTCCTTTCTTTGGCTTTCCTATCGCGGTTGTTACATCTCACAAAAGGGGAGAAAGCCGAGTCTTTTTTTCCCGCTCACCAACTTTCCAGAAAGCGTTTGAGCTCCTACTCCGAGACTTGCCAAAAAGTCCAGTTCATTCACTGAACTACCCCTTTTCTCTAACGAGATGCAGACCTGTTTCCAACCCGGCTTTAGGATCTTTTCTTAACGCGAGCCTTGCTCGTCCATCCAAGAGAGAAAAAGGCGGACGGGTTTGCGGTCAGGGAGAAAGGAAACGAGGCCGCTCTCGTTCACGCTTGCACACTCGCCCCCCGCCCCCCCCCAGTCGCCCGCGCGCAACGGTTTACCCAAAGAGTGGAGAGAGTTTACCCAAGCATCCCTTCCAAAAATGTAACCTAAATCTGGGGGCGGGGGGCGGGGGGAATGGATTCGGAGCAAAAGGACTCAACTCGCGAAGCTGAAACCGGGGAAGGGTGGGGGGGGAGGAAAGAAACTTCCCAAAGAAATCGCACGAGGAGAATCCCATTCCTGGAAAAAACAAAACAAAACACAAACTCTTCCCGGAGCGCAAAAAACAAGGATGGCGCTCCTCTGCTTTGAGTGGCATCGCTGTTCTCTCTCTCTCTCTCTCTCTTTCTCTCTCTCTCCCACACACACTTCGCCCCCACGTGCGGCAAAGTTTTGCCATGGGGTGGGGGGCAGAGCCTGGAGACTCCAGGTTTAGCTCGCACGAGCGTTGGGGGAGAGGAGAGCGAGCGCCGCCGCCGCTGCTGCTGCTGCCGCCGCCGCCGCCGCCGGCAAGCGAAAGTGACGCGCCTCCCCTGGGGAAAAGTGAAAGGCCTCCCTAAAAGCAGCCCTAGCCCAGCGGGCGCGACTCGGGACTCCAGGATGGGGGTGGGGGGGAAAGAAGGATCGCCGGCTGCCAAGCAGAGGATGGGGGTGTGTTGCGGGGGTCTGGAGTGGGAAATCGGGGCTATCGCTGGCTTAAAGTAGGTTTAGCCGGTTCCAAAGTCACAAGCGCGGACTGGCCGAGGGGAACGCGGCGCTGGGTGGCAGCTCGATGCCGGAATCTGTTCTTAAAGGGGGGAGCAAGAGGAGGGACGGGACGGGGGGGTGGGGAAGGAGGAGGAGGTCCCTCGGTTGCAACCGCCCAACGGAGCCTTTTTTTCCTCCCAAGGGGGACCCTGGAAAGAAGCTCGGGGTCCCGCCAGGAACTTCCCGAGACCCTCCCCTCTACCCCTCCCTTGTCTTTCAGAGAGGGAGGGAAAAAGAAGGAGGAGCAATTGCCCCTCAACCCCCTGACTGGCTCCGCCCCGCTGCCCGGAAGGAGGGGCGCCAGAGTCGTCCCCGTCTCTCCCCCCACCCCCAGCTCCTCGCCTGGCCCATTGCGCGACTAGGGCTGGCTGGCCCCGCCAGCGACACCCCCGACCCACCCCACCCCCCGCATTGGCCTCCGCAAGCGCCCCGAGCCGGGCGGAGGGTGTGTGTGTGTGTGTGTGTGTGTGCGTGGGGGGGGATTCCGGCTCGGCTTGAAGGGGCTTCGCAAGTTGCGGAGCTCCGCCCCCCGCTCTGCACCGAGTGACAACAACAGCAACGCGCGCCGCGGCCGGAGGGAGAGCCGGGCGGGCGGGCAGAGCGAGCGGGCGGGCGGGCAGAGCGCGCGGGGCGCGGCGAGAGGGTGGACCGCGCCGTCAGCAGCAGCAGCACCCGCCGGAGCCGCAGAGCGCGGAGCGGGTCCCGCCAGGCGGCAGCAGCAGTAGCAGCAGCAGTTGGTGCTGGGCTCAAGTTGGCGCGGACCGCGGCAGGGCAGCGCCCGGAGCGCCCCTCGCCTTAACCCGGCTCCTCTGATGTGACCATGGCGATGCCGGCGCCGCTCATCCCCGCCGCGCAGCCGGCGCCCCCCCCGCCGCCGCCCCCCGCGCCCCCCGCGCCCCCGGCAGCCGCCCCTCCCCGCCGCCCGCCCCGACTGCTCCAGCCGCCCCCGCCGCCGCCCCCACCACAGTCCCCGGCCTCTTCCGCCCGGAGCCCGGGGCGGCTGTTGCAGCTGCTGCGGCGGCCGCGGGCGTTGCTGCTGCTGCTGCGGCGGCTGCATCGGCTTCAGGAGGTGCGGAGAACAGTTCGGGTCCTGGTCCGGCTCCGGTTCCCGTTCCGTGTCCGGGCGCGGCAGGCGGCGCCCCCCCGACGCCTTCGGGCAAACCGGTGTACTCGACGCCTTCGCCGGTGGAGAACACGCCGCAGAACAACGAGTGTAAGATGGTGGAGCTGCGCGGCGCCCAGGTGGCCTCGTTCTCGGTGGAGGGCTGCGAGCTGATCTGCCTGCCGCAGGCCTTCGACCTCTTCCTCAAGCACCTGGTGGGCGGCTTGCACACGGTCTACACCAAGCTCAAGCGCCTGGAGATCACGCCGGTGGTCTGCAACGTGGAGCAGGTGCGCATCCTGCGCGGCTTGGGGGCCATCCAGCCCGGCGTCAACCGATGCAAACTCATCTCCAGGAGGGACTTCGAGACGCTCTACAACGACTGCACCAACGCCAGGTGAGAGCCGCGGGCGAGAGGGAGCACCTTCCGTGAGGAGTGGGGGGTGGGGATGCGATGGGGGGGGAGTCTGAACGTGCGTGTGAGTGTGTGTCTCTGGGTGCACGGGAATCCCGCGAGGAGTGCCGCGGCGCGGCGCCTGCTCCCCCGCGAGCTGCAAAGTTGGGTAGAGTCGCTGGGCACAGCGGGGCTTTGGGCTACTCGGAAGGAGAGGCGGCATCCGAAACCCTTTGCTACAAGGAAGAAAGAAGGAGAGGGAGAGGAAGGGAGAGAGACGGGGGGGGGGAAGGAAGGAAGGAAAGAGAAAGAAAGAAAGAAAGAAAAAGAAAGAAAGAAAGAAAAAGAAAAAGAAAAAAGAAAGAGAAAGGAAGGAAGAGAAAGAAAGAAAGAAAGAAAAAGAAAGAAAGAAAGAAAGAAAGAAAGAAAGAAAGAAAAAAGAAAAGAGTCGGAGGTGGGCTGGGGTCTGTTGAAAAGTTCCGCGTCCAGTTTCGAGTTTTTGAAGTCTTTTAAAGTCTTTATCCTTGGCGCCGCGGGTCCCTTTAAAGTCTTTCCAAACCGCCCCCGCGTTTGCTTTCCCTTTTCGCGTTTAGTAAGGGAAGAGAGCGAGAGAGCGCTCTCCCTAAACCAAGGAGAAAGGCAGGTGGACGGGTTTCTCCTCCCTCGGGCAGGGTCGCGAGACCCCCTGCCCGTCCCGCGATTTGCGATTCCCTCCCGGAGGATGCTCCTCCGCAGCTGAGTGGGGTCTCTCCGCGTCCCGGTACCCCGAAAGGGTCTGCAACGCGAGGCAGGCAGTTCAAGAGTAACTTTGACAGAACCGGCGCCTTTTCAGACGGGACGAAGCGTTCCCGCTTGCAGCTTCGCCCTGCGGGTGTCGAAGGACACGATCTACACCTATTTTTATTATTATTATTATTCTTATGAACAGTTTTGGGGAACCGGGGCATAACTCGGGAGTGGGATATGTATGTATTCATGTCTTGGCTCTGATAGTTCATTGTGCGTGTCGGCCGGGAGCGATGCCTGCCAAAGCCTCCAAGATCTTGCAAAGTCTCCCTAAATCCTCACTAGGGTTTTCTCACCAAGGATCCTGGCCAAGGAGTAGGGTAGGGCATGGAGCAGGGGGTAGTTTGGGAACAGCTGAGGGGTCAAGAGGGGGACACTGGCTGGGATTGATTTAAGGAAAGACGGGGTCAAAAGGACTGCCAGCCCAGATCTGTCATCTTTTACCCAGTCTCTGCCTAAACTGCATGCTAATTGGGTCGGAGTTGTGTGAGAATTGTAATCTGTGTAAGGGTTGAGAATTATAATTCCTAAAACCCTCCTTTTGCACATATAGAGACAAGCTGTAAAATATGAATGGGAGATTTTCCATAGGTCTGGCTTTTCACATATGTGAGCAAGGCAGCCTTTGAGAGTTCACCGCTTTAATAAAGACAGATAATTACTGGACATAAGTTCCCCCCCTTATGAATTAGTTAAAGAGCTATATAACATATAACAGTTGTCGCATTTATATCGCATTGAGAATAGAATAGAATAGAATAGAATAGAATAGAATAGAATAGAATAGAATAGAATAGAATAGAATAGAATAGAATTTTTATTGGCCAAGTGTGATTGGACACACAAGGAATTTGTCTTGGCGCATACGCTCTCAGTGTACATAAAAGAAAAAAAATACCTTCATCAAGGTACAACACTTACAACACTTAATGATAGTCATAGGGTACAAATTTAACACTTAATGATACAACACTTAATGATAGTCATAGGCTACAAATAGGCCATCAGGAAACAATCAATATCAGTATAAATCGTAAGGATACAAGCAACAAAGTTACAGTCATAAGTGGAGGGTGATAGGAACGATGAGAAGATAAATAGTAGTGCAGATTTAGTAAATAGTTTTATTTTGCTCCCAAAAGTTACACATATTTTATACTTTGTTTTGCTGTTAAGAGGATAAATGACCAAGTTGATTCCGGTTTTGTTTTAAACTGAGTTGTTGTAAGTTGATGCTTAATATAACTGAATTTAAAAGCAGCAATATATTCAGCTGTGACATACAGCCAGGCAGAGATGCCTCTTCCTGGTTTATTTTCATTTAATGCATTTGAAATTGAGCAGCAATTTGAGTTTCATCTGCACTTTGATAGATCTTTTCCATCTTGACTAAGTAAAATTATAAGGGGGAAAAAGAAAAAAAAAGAAACAGAACTTGGGATAAGAGCACAGTAGGCCTTTCAGATTTGCATGTCCATCTTTAATTAACTGAATTATTTAAGGCAAACAAAGGGTAAGAAGGCTCGTTTGCAAAGGCAGAGGCAGGTTTGTTTTTATGCAATTATTATTATTTTTTTAAAAAAATAAATATATGAGATGACTCTTTTCCCCTCATTACTTGATGGCTAAAACCTCTGGGGTTCAGGTGATAACTTTTTGGAACGTACATATCTGGACACCTGTTTCTCTGGTTCCAGAATAGGTAAATTAAGAAGAAGAAGAAGAAAAAAGGACACTGCACTGGCACCAATTTGACAGGGCATTCCCTTCCCAAGAGTTGTGGCTTTGGTCACCTTCATCCAGAGTATCCATCCATCGCTTAGGGAAGGCTGAAAGGGGGTGCAATGTGGGTGGCTGGGGCTTCATAGTCTGGGTGGCGGGGGCAGGGGGGGCCGCTTCCATCCCTGTGCTTTTCTGCTCTTTTGCTGCTTTTGGGAGGGGAATCTAGCTTGTTTTCCCACTGCCAAACTTTTCGGTAGAGTTTCCCTGATTATTCTGATGTCCTTTGTATATGTAATTCACCAGCCGGAAGTGTGTTCAGTAACTATGCAAAGAAGACAGAGAAGCTAGTGTGTGTGTGTGTGTATATGTGTGTGTGTGTGTGCTTTGGTGGGCTGCATCCCGACAGAGGGGTCCTCCGGAAAACCACACTTGGGGGAATTGTAGTCCCTGACAAGGTTCTCTGGTCTGTCTTTGAAAGCCTCCAGTGATGGAGCACCCACAACTTCTGAAGGCAACTTCTGTTCCATTGGTTCATTGTTCTTACCGTTCGGAAATTCTCCCCCCCCCCTTCCACCCCTTAGTACTAGGTTGCTTCTCTCCTTGGTTGATTTGCAACCACAGGAAGATCTTCTTTTTTCAGGCGGCAACAAAATGTTTTAGAATTGGAACTGAAATCTGTGGGTGGTGGGGAATTGAGATGGGAGTGGGGTTAATTAGTTCAAAACAAAAGAAGCCACCGGTTCGTGGGATTTACATGAGGGCTGGGCTGGGGCATCAGTCCTTCCTTCCTTCCTTCCTTCCTTCCTTCCTTCCTTCCTTCCTTCCTTCCTTCCTTTCTTTCTTTCTTTCTTTCTTTCTTTCTTTCTTTCCTTTTTCCGGACAAACCGTGTGAGAAACTTTGGATTAGCTTTTTACCAAACTGTTGCTGACGTTTTGCTCCCCCTCTCCCACCCAGATTTGAGGGTGCAGAATGCAACTACCCATTCTTCATTTTGCTTTATTGATTCCTTTAAAAAGCTTGGGGAATTTTTTTACCTTTGCCTTTTGGGAAGGATTGGTGAGACGGTGCTCAGTTGAAAGAGATCCTGTTTGGAAGGAGAGGGACAGATAGCTGATACTCAGCCAGCCTTTTCTGCAGTTGATAGTCCAAGGATATTCTAAATAAGGCAAAACAATAACTGGGAAAAAAAACCACGGTAAAGGTTGTAACCCAGATGATTTCTCTCCTGCGTAGGTTGCCACGGTATTGTTAGAATGTGTAGAACATTCCACTGATGTTCATGATTGATTGGGACCCTCTGAAAAAATGGACAGATCCTTGAAGTTTGATAGAAATGTAACCTGGGCATTAAAATGTGTGGGTTTGATTGGAAGCAGATCTCACAGTGTGCCCCCACTTCCCCCACTGTGTGCCCCAAAATGCAGGAGCCTCCTTATAGCCCAGAACAGATTATTGATGCCTTTTGATGCTTGAATCTGAGACAGTTAGGGAAGGCAAATTGGTTTATCGAAAGCATTTCTCAACAAACAGATTCAGAAGTAGAAAAAACTTTATCCCTCAAAAGAACCCCCTCTTGCCAAAATACAGCAATATTTTTTTTTGTAAAGCATTTTGCTCTTTTCTATCACTGCCTGCAATTTTCAGTGACAAACACCTCCCACCCCCCACCCCAAATTCTCTCCAACCCTCCAACATTCAGTTCAGAAACCTGCTTCCATTGGGGTTATTTCACTGAAAAAGATAGTTGTGACCAGTAAGATATTTGTGGCTGAATTAAAGCACAATTCCACTGTAATAAATGCACGCTGGTTATTTATACCTTTCAGCAAGTTGAGAACTAAACAACATTTTTTTGGGGGGGAGGTTAGGGAAGTATTGTGACTGTGACCTAGTACAAGCTATTTAGTGCATCCTAATCCCCAGCTCCATTTGATGTCATTTCAAGAAAGATAATAATTTGCTGTGAATGATATCCTAATTTACTTTCCTGTTTTGATTCATTAGGCCTCGGTTGCTATTAAATACTTATAAAAAATGTTACCCTTTCAAGGAAAATTCCACTGTGCGGTTTATACTCCAAAGGCTCCCTTGTTCTCCTTACCCATATAGCATGTTTATTCTTATCTGCCATCATTGTCTAATTTGCTTCTGTTTGAACAAGGACACCAGGCTTGTCTTAATAGGAAAGCCTTCACCTGCATTTAAGAAGGGGGAGCTCTGTCTTAAAAAGCAGACTCTTCTGCGAAACGGAATAGAATTTCCCATTCTCGTTTGCGTTACTGATTTTATTTTGCACAGCTGGAAGCTTTGAAAGGTGGGCTTCACGTATGTGAAACTACGAAGTAGATTGGGACTCAAACATGTCGAAAGAAAGAAAGAATTGGGTAGACCACTGGTGGACCCAGGAAAAGCAAGTAACAGTAGATAGACAGAATGTACTCCCCCTCCCCACCCGAATAATATGTGGGAATAAAATTTAGGGATGAAAATAGTGTTAACGTAGAAGAGGCATGCCAGTACGAAGGCACTAACAGAGAATGAACGGAAGGACAAACACAAAATAGAGATGACATAGCTGTCTAATAATCCAGCAGAAATAGAACTGAAAGATTAGTCTTCAGAATTTTGATGCTAAAAGCTTTAAATGTAGGCCATTTTGTGCACAAAATTTTTGTGCTGGCCACCTGGGGAATGTGAAATAGCTTGGTTTGGAAAGCTGCTTCTTTGGGAAGTCAACTTAGAGGGGTAGGAACCTAATGTAGAAAGTTTTCTTCTTTCTCAAGAAAAAACAACCCAGTTGCCTTTTGAAGGGGAAAAAAAAAGCACCTTTGAGACAATTATGACCTGGATGTCTGAGAATCTCCACAAACACTTAACCTAAAGTATAGTGTCAACCAAGGACTCTCAATTGAACTAGTTTATGAGATGAGATGATCAGCTTCTTGGGGGGATCGCCAAAGCTCCAGTGAAGTAAAGAGCTGGATTTGTTGGTTTCAGACCTCCTTAACACAACTTTTGTGAATGCTGCTATGACCCCAGTCTCTTTCTTGAAATCTCCTTGGGGCAAGAATCATCCTTTCCTAAGCCAACAAAGGTTGATTCCTTTAGTCCTTTTGCTTGTCTTCCAGGAAAGTGTTGAAGAACAGGCCAAATGGAATTGAGAATAGAATAGAATTGAGATTTAGAATAGAATAGAGATTATTAGGAGAGGTGCCTATAATTTAATTTTATTTTTGTATGTGTGTGGTCAAGATGGGGACTTATGGATTTTGAAGGACAATATGCTGAGAGATTGCAGACTTAAGTCCTTGTGTTCTTTGAAACCAAAACTTGGAAATATGCTAGACAGATAATATTTATTGGCGTACCTCATACCTCAGTATAGTCCTAGTTTTTTTTTTTATTTAAACATCAAAACGCTGTTCAAACAACAGGCTTACATTACGTGATTTATGAAGCAGATATTTTATTCTGGAGCAAGTGAGATTTCACTCAACAGCTGAGTATGTTCTTAGATTTATTGGTGGCAGACAGGTAAAAAGGACAAGAGTGCCTACAAAAATATGCTTTCTAAACAGAGCTGCGAGTTCTCTTGCCACGATAATATTTATACAAAATTCATTATAGTTATAGTAATAAACATTCTGATATTTATATTAGGAGTTACTTGCTCCCCCCCCCTTTTTACTTAGCACATTTGAATGTGGAATACAAATTAAACTAAATATAGTTGCAAAGTTAATTAAATCATTGCAATCTAGCTTTCCACTCTAAAACAAGATGATTGAGTTACAGAGTTAGGAAGACAATCTTAATTTACACTTAAAAGTGTAGCCTCATCATACAGTTTTGTTTCATTGTGCACTTACCTGCTTTTAATGTGACAAATACAGCCTCATATTTTGGTTTAGGAAATAAACTCTGTCATATTTTGATCCTTCGGTTATTCTTAAGAGTTTGAAAAATTCACAGTGATACTGACCTTTAATAAATCTTAGAGCCCACTGGCTCCGTTCATGCGATTTTAAACATGCAGATAATTTGTGAAAAGCAGCTAAAACAAATGTATTTAGAGCAACTAAGAAGCAAAAGGTTTCTTGCCCGCATGTAATTTGTAGTCAGTTATTATTCTCACTTTTCATACAAAGAGCGGTTTGTGTTTATTCTGGATGAATCACGTTGTCTTTTGCCAGGAAAAAAAATAAAGATGAAACAAACCTGAATGCAAAACTAAATGTTTTCAAACAATGTAGCAACATAACTGCAGCCTTAAGCCAATTGAATTCAGGAAGTTTACTTTAGAATACAATAGTAGTCGAATAGCATAAAATCTTTACAAACTGAATGAGTAAATTCTACAGTATTTATCTCTTTGGATATTTGTGTATGTAATTATACAATATGTTTGATTATTAAACTGGTGAAAATCAATTGATATAATGCTGATAATTTAAGATGTGGAGTTTGCTTTGTTAACTTTTAAGGAACTATTGCATGATCTCTATATTTAAGTTTATCTTGGATGATGTACATGCTTAAATATTTGTCCAAAAATTTCAGTTTAGCTTTATACTGTGAGTCTATGCTTGTATAAAGATGATTAAATAGTTCTCCCAAATCTGCATATTCATTGTGTGGAATTTGAGTGCCCTGTATATTTTGCAATCACACATGGACATGGAGAAATTGGATCAAGGATCCTTGCTCTTTTATTTCAAATCATTCTGTTGATTTATGAGGTTAACCTGGCAGTGGTATTAATTAGCTGCCGGTAAATATACACACACACAAGATGTTTAATAAATGCCTATGCAAAATGCTTTTTGCCTCTTCTTGCTTGAGGATAAGAATATCTGGAAATGCAGTGGGAACGATCAGAGGACGATAACATAGGATCGTTGTCAGTCTAAAACATCCCATATTCAGTAGCTGGTTGGAGGCACAGAGTGGCATCGCATTAAGTTATTTAAAATCAATATTTCCCCCGTCTGTTTCACATTCCATTCAGCGGTGTTTTTTTTTTTTAAAAAAAACAGATTTCTATGCAAATCTGCATGTGGACACCAGTTTTTCACCTCCTACAATATAACGCAACAGTGCAGCAACGTTGGATGGCTTGACATCAGCTAAAAAAAAACAAAACAGTGATGGGTTTTAAGTTGCTTAAGGGGACATTTCTTGACAAGCGTTGACTTTTAAAGTCGGTATGTGGCCAAACCCCCGCCCCCCCCCTCAAAAAAAGTGGGGGGAGCCTTTCTCCAAAGACGATTGGAAAAATGATTTTCTTTCTTCCATCAGATCACATTTATGAGGAATAGAACATGTTTATGCTTTGATATAAAGGGATGGAAATCCGAAGATCCACATATGCCAGAACTATTGGTTGTACGGCCAGGCTGGGTGCAGGTCTCTTGCACCTGAAGTAATTACTTTAAGTAAGCATGTTTGAAAAGGTTGATTTTATTTTTTATATGGTGTAGTTATTCGTGTTTTATTGAGAGACCTACTTGGTGGAACTCAGGCTAGTACAGCCCGTGCTTTTTTAGATCTTAAATAAGGTTAATCTTTTAATATTAATTCTTCTGCTTGTCAGCTTGATTCATTCCAGTTATATTGAGCCCGGAATCCGAAGACTGTTATTTGCATGAGTTATGAATCTGTTGATAGTATTCTTCATTCGCGAACCTTTCCCCCCCCTCCAAAATGAGGCTTGATGAGTTGTTAATGATTCCTAGTTCAGACAGGATTTAATCCTTCTAAAAAAAGTCAGTTTTGTGCAGGAAAAATAAGGCGTACAATATACAGCGCTTCACTGTGGCACAGCTTTCATTTTAGGAGGGGATTATTATTATTTTTTAAACGTTTGAAAAAGCATGTTAACCGTTTATGATGAGGCTGTGTGAAGGCTCAAATACAAACTCGCTTATCTGTATTTTGCTTTTTTACTTTCTTGTTCTGCCTCGTTGGCCTTCTTTTGTATCTGTCCTTCGAACTTCTTACTCCTACACAGTTCCAAATGTGGTCAGTTGGGGATGTCGGGCTTAAGATTCTGTCTTAAGCACAGTTATACTGGAATCTATTGAATTGATTTCCAAGAGATCTTATTTAAGGACACACACTAGCAAGGTTAAACATTTTGTTTAGGAAGAAGTTGCAGCAACTTAATTAGAAGCAATGCACCCTTATTTTGAAAACATGTAGACTACAGTGTTTCCCCGAAAATAAAACCCTGTCTTACATTTTTTTGAACCCTGAAATAAGCACTTGGCCTTATTGCCATGCACTCAAAAGCCTGATTGGGCTTATTATCAGGGGATGTCTTATTTTGGGGGAAACAGGGTACCTTGAAAGACTATATTGCTTTAATATATATTTATAGTCTTTTTCTTGTGCTTGAGTCCTGGATTACCTTGAATTATTCTTCATTTAATCAACATCCAGTGTCTTTAGATTTTTTTTTTCTCCAGAAAAGAAATTAATAATTTCGGTCAACAGTTTGTAATTGATACCAGCGCATATAAATTTTTCCTTTTCTTATTTTTTCTTATTTCTCAATACTTCTACTGATGGAAAGTTCAGCCGTGCTCAGAATAGTATTACTCTCTATCAGAGAAAACCCATTTCTTTTTCTGTTGTAAAATGCTAACTCAGTTTAATCAAACTGGCATTTTAGGATTCTGAAATTTACATGCCATTTCTCAAGGGAGACCCTTAATAAGTGTCAGTTTTACTGTTTTTGCCTTTAGGGTAGATTTGTTCGACATTCATGTTGCTTAAAATATTCTAATAATTGGAAGAATTATTTCTTTGCTGGATCATCTCTGTGGTGGTTGTAGCTTGCTGGAGTCGGAGTTTAGGTTTTGGCTATAACATTTTGATACCAAAAAGAGAGAGAGAGAGAGAGAGAGAGAGAGAGAGAGAGAGAAGAAATTACAATCAAGAGAAATAATTTGTCTGGTGTATTTTGACATCCCAACTTCAGGAGATCAAATCAGAGATGGATCAGATAGACAAGCTAGGGCAAAGTCCCCCAACATATGAAGAACGGTTGCAGGAACTGGGTATGTCTCGTTTAGTGAAAAGGACTAGGGTAGACATGATAGCAGGGTTCAAGTATCTCAGGGGCTGCCCCAAGAAGAGGGAGCCAAGCTATTCTCCAAAGCACCAGAGGGCAGGACAAGGAGCAATGGGTGGAAACTCATCAAGAAGAGAAGTAACCTAGAACTAAGGAGAAATTCCCTGACAGTTTGAACAATTAATCAGGATAACAACTTGCCTCCAGAATTGTGAATGCTCCAACACTGGAAGTTTTTAAGAAAATGTTGGATAACCATTTGTCTGAAGTGGTGTAGGGTCTCCTGCCTGGACAGGGGGTTGGACTAGAAGGCCTCCAAGGTCCCTTCCAACTCTGCTATTCTGTTCCAGGGGTCAGCAACCTGCAGCTCTGGAGCTGCATGTGGCTTTTTCATCCCTCTGTTGTGGCTCCCTGTCGCTCAAAATATGCATCACAACTGCTAATGTGCGGTACCCACCGACGCACAATATATTAAGTGTTTCAACCCCCGGTAGGCCAACCATGGATAAATCCAAGAAAATAAAAGTTTCAGAAGAAAACAGAAACTTTAATTCAACTATTTATGCTAGTTTTCTGGCCACTCAGGAAATAGTCAGGCATGGGAAGAATTTTGTGGCTCCCGGTGTTTTCTTTTCTGTGGGAAATGGGTCCAAATGGCTCTCTGAGTGTTTAAGGTTGCTGACCCCTAACCTTTTGGGCACCAGGGACTGATCCCATGGAGAGAGGCTTTTACCGTGGAACCATAGGGGGCATGGTTTCATGTGCTGCCTGCATCCCGTGGATCAGGTTTTGCTAGTTTGCGTGGCCTGTTTTCTGGAATGCCGTGGCCCGGTATCAGTCTATAGACCAAGGGGTTCAGGAACCCCTGAGTGAGGGACTACTTGCAGAGCTCAGCTTGTGTCACTCTTTCCAACCTCATAAGCAGCAGGCTAATCATAAACTAGTGTGTTGTGTTGTGTGCATTTCTTTGTTGGTATAGTATGTAGGCAACAGAAGCCTATGCCAATCTGCATATATGCTACTCTGGGTCACACAACCAGGAAAGATGAGAGCATAGAAAAGGCAAGTCACTGCCCATAGACAAGTGTTGTGACCTAGGCCTAAGTAGTTATTACCAGACACAATCGGGCCTAAACAAACATATTTTATTAGAACAGCTGAGAATTACTTTATTCTCAGCTTAGTCCAAATTAAGTCCAAAACAAAGTCCTTCAGAAAAAGTCCTTCGGCCTTATGACAAACCTTTATTTTCTTTGGCACCCTGCCAAAGGCTTTTCTTGGCAAGAACCCCACAAAGTTCAGAAACAGGAGACGCCGACTAGAAACAATTGTAGCAACGTTGCTTTCCTACAAAGAACCCAAGAGCCCTTGCTGCTCTTTTAAGCCTTATGGGAGGGGCCAATCATTTCCTGGCCTTACTCCCAAGTCGTCCTTTTTGCTTCAGCTGCTCTTGCCTTCTGGCAGCTCTTCGCATGCGTGCACTAGGAACAGGCTCCTCCTCTTCTCTGCCTCTCTGCTGTCCGCCTCTGGAGGCTCTCTGCCTCCAATGCAGATCCCTCATCCAGGCCTTCCCCAGAGTCCAGGACTGACCCATTGTCCTCCCCAGCCTTCTCACTATCCGACTCTGCTGCCAGCTTCACAGGCTGCTGGTGGACCACCACAACAAGACAGATGGAGTAAATCATGACACGCACACATTATTAGCATTATTTCCTTCCATTATTACCATAGGGTTGGAAAGAGTAAAAAAAAAAAAAAGAAGTTTGCATTTGTTCAGAACTTTCAATCCATGCTCTTCGACTTTCACAGCATCTTTTTCTGCTTTGGTTCATGTATTCTATTAGCAGAAAATTGAGAAGAAGAAATTTTTTTTTTTAAAAAAAGGATGAAGTGACATTTACCCTTCCTTACAGATTTTCAAATTGAACAATATTTATTTTATTTTATTTTAAAGCAAAGTAGTACGCATTGGAGTTTTATTTTGGATTAAAAAAAAAGTTTTCCGGAAGAGTATTTGATGTAATTGGAGTTGCCTTTTATAACATCAGTATCCCAATTCTGAGAGCTGAATTCCACGCATCTTAAGTTGCCTAGCTGGGAAAAAATACCATGGTAGAGCAGGAGTCTCCAACTTTGGCAACTTTCAGACTTGTGGACTTCAACTCCCAGAGTTCCTCAGCCAGCTTTGCTGGGAGTTGAAGTCCACGAGTCTTAAAGTTGCCAAGATTGGAGACCCCTGCTGTAGAACAACGTTGGGTACCACTCAAACTTGCCCATTCAACACTGGAAAAGTTGGTAGGGTGGTGGTTCCTGTTTTCATGACATTTGCATTCTGTCAGGAAAATAAGAATTTTTTTTTTATTTTTTTTGCATTTATATCCCGCCCTTCTCCGAAGACTCAGGGCGGCTTACACTATGTCAAGCAATAGTCTTCATCCATTTGTATACTATATACAAAGTCAACTTATTGCCCCCCAACAATCTAGGTCAGGGGTGTCCAAACTTGGTCCCTTTAAGACTTTTGGACTTCAACTCCCAGAGTCCCTCAGCCAGCAAAGCTGGCTGAGGAACTCTGGGAGTTGAAGTCCAAAAGTCTTAAAGGGACCAAGTTTGGACACCCCTGATCTAGGTCCTCATTTTACCTACCTTATAAAGGATGGAAGGCTGAGTCAATTTGATGACTTGATAGAGCAAAAAAATCTGTCTGGACAGTAATCACAATAATTAGTACTCATCAATGGCTAAGTATCTTTTAGTAATGAATTCACAGCCACTGTACAATGTTGTACGAGAATGGCCATAGATTCGCTGAATCTCGACTTAGGACCACAATGGAGCCCCAGATTTCTGTTGCTAAGCGAGGCAGTGTGTTAAGTTAGTTTTGCCCCGCTTTATGATGTTTCTTGCCGCAAGTTGTTAAGCGAATCCTTGCGGTTGTTAAATTAGTCGCATGGCTGTTTGGTGAATTTGGCTTCCCCCATTGACTTGGCTTGTCAGAACGTCACAAAAGAGGACACCGCAACGGTCACAAATAAGAGTCAGTTACCAAGTTTCTGAATTTTGATCGTGGGTCCATGTGGGATGCTGCATTGGTGAAAAATGGACCTAAGTGGCTTTTTTCCGTGCCATTGTAAGTTCGAATGGTCACTAAATGAACTGTCGTAAGTCAAGGATTAGCTGTATTTGGCAAACTAGGCAGAAAGGATCTTTTTTTCCCCCCCTTCTGGAAGCGTCCTCTTAAATTCAAGGTTGACTATTTTAAAATAGAATAGAGCTGGAAGGGACCTTGGAGGTCTTCTAGTCCAGCCCCCTGCTCAAGCAGGAGAACCTGCACCATTTCGGATAAATGACTGTCTAAAAGGTAAAGGTAAAGGTTCCCCCTCGCACATACGTGCTAGTCATTCCCAATTCTAGGGGGCGGTGCTCATCTCCGTTTCAAAGCCGAAGAGCCAGCGCTGTCCGAAGACGTCTCCGTGGTCATGTGGCCGGCATGACTCAACACCAAAGGCGCACGGAAAGCTGTTACCTTCCCGCCAAAGGTGGTCCCTCTTTTTCTCCTTGCATTTTTTTATGTGCTTTCGAACTGCTAGGTTGGCAGAAGCTGGGACAAGTAACGGGAGCTCACCTCACTACGCAGCACTAGGGATTCGAATCGCTGAACTGCCGACCTTTCGATCGACAAGCTCAGCATCTTAGCCACTGAGCTACCGTGTCCCTAAATGACTCTCTAGTCTCCTCTTAAAAACCTCCAGCAATAGAGCACCCATGATTTCTGAAGGCAATTTTGG
This sequence comes from Ahaetulla prasina, assembly GCF_028640845.1. Lineage (NCBI taxonomy): Eukaryota > Metazoa > Chordata > Lepidosauria > Squamata > Colubridae > Ahaetulla > Ahaetulla prasina. Next base: position 123,687,064 of record NC_080543.1, read on the forward strand.
AGGTATATATGGCAGTTGACAGTTATTTCTCCTTTATCCTAACCCTCTGCCTCCATATTCGTAGGGTATGGTTGTAAAAAGTACCATAATTAAATAGGCCACCATCAGTTTAAGTTCAAGAGTTTTCTTTCCTTTCTTATAGCCTGGAGCCCCAAAATCAGCAGTGAGTGCCTGTCTCAATACATATACTCAATACACAATACACAGTACCTGAATACTGTGGGCCGGGTAAGCAATAAGCAAGAACGTCGAAACATTTCCCCAACTTTAACATTCCTTCATTCATGCATACCCTAAACACATTATTTAGCGTTATCATTGGCCATAAGGGAAAGCGGAATTCTTGTCTATCTCTTGTTAACTCCTTGTGAAATTCTTAAGAGAGATGTTTGAATAAATACTGACGGGATACAGTTCAATCGAGGAATATATTTCTTTTTGAAATGATGACGTGCCTGGAAGGGTCTTTGGTATGCGGCTTAAGACAAGAAGGATTCAAAGACCAATAATAAATTAATAATAAATAAATAGGCAGGTGACATGACTAGGTTAGGTAGGATAGAAAGAATATACTTTTTAACAAAGAGTGACGTGATTAAAAGCTAGCATAAGAGATAGAAATAAGAGAAAGTGGGAACATTAGTGTATACATGATTAAAAGCTAGAATAAGAGATAGAAGTAAGAGAAAGGGGGAATATTAGTCCATACATTTTTATATAATAAAATAAAAACAATAGCAAGAGACAACATGGAATAATTGAATAATGACAGATTGCAACTTAATATAAATGTGTATTATTATTAGAAATACATAAATTGGTTGAATGTAATAACTATGATTAATTACTAGCTTTAATTGTATTAGAATGTATGACACCCAGGTGCCGCACTGTTCATGGTACATATATAGAAAATAAAAAAAATTGGGGGGAGGGGAAGTTAATAATAAATTCAAAGACCATTTCTGGATGTCATTGACTGTAGCAGCTGGTCCATCACAGCTGAAGGTCTGTAAGGGGCGTGAATAAGTGCACCTGCGTGCCTACCGTCCCTGTCCTAATATTCCCTTTTTTACTTACCCTTTTCATGTATCCAAATTATGTTTTTACTTTTACCTGTTATCTTATATATATGATCAACAAAATAAAAATAAATAAATAAATAAATAAATGAATCAGCCCAAGGATAGAATTAGATGTTCTGCTCTAGAAATGGTGCCTTCCCTTTTATCTTGTGCTGGGTGGGATCAGCATGGATAGTTGTGCTGCACGGGGTCAAACGTGATTCCAGTTGGTTCCGCTGATTTTTTCTGGGGCTTCCCTATTCCATCTGTTCCTTGACCTCTTCTCCTTCCATCAGACTTCTTTTGTTGGTGAGGGACATCAGATCTCCAGGTTCAGCAGTTTCGTTTTTTTTCCCTTTCTTTCTTTCTTTTTATTTATTTATTTATTTATAATTAAATTTCTGTACCGCCCTTCTCCCGAAGGACTCAGGGCGGTGTACAGCCTTATTTAAAACACATAAAATACACAATACAAATCATAGATTTAAAATGCATTTAAAACGAAATATTTAACGGGCCTAATTAACTAAAACGGTCATAGACCGATATAAAACCCTTAAAATTTAAAATTATAAATAAATTAATACATTAATAAATTAATTAAAAACACTTGGGCTAGTCCTGCCCGATTGAATAATAAGGTCTTCAGTTCCCGCTTGAAGGTTCGGAGGTCGGGGAGTTGGCGTAACCCCGGAGGTAACTTGTTCCATAGGGTTGGTGCTGCCACAGAGAAGGCTCTCCCCCTGGGGGCCACCAACCGACACTGTTTGGATGATGGCACCCGGAGCAGGCCCACTCTGTGGGAGCGCACAGGTCATTGGGAGGCTATCGGTGGCAGAAGGTGGTCTCGTAGATAGCCCCATCCTAAGTCATGGAGCGCTTTGAAGGTGAGCACGAACACCTTGAATTGCACCCGGAAGGCTACCGGCAGCCAGTGCAGGCCACGCAGGATAGGTGTTATGTGGGAGCAACGTGGTGCTCCCACTATTACCTGCACAGCCGCATTCTGGACTAGCTGGAGCCTCCTGGTGCTCTTCAAGGGGAGCCCCATGTAGGGAGCATTGCAATAGTCCAAGCGAGAGGTAACGAGGGCGTGAGTGACCGTGCGTAAGGAGTCCCGGTCAAGAAAGGGGCGCAACTGGCGCATCAGGCGAACCTATTTTTAAAAAATAGTTAGTCGAGTGATCAACTTCTCTAGTCCTGAAATTGACTAGCCTGTTCCTACGTTAAGAGATGCAACTGTAATTGACAGGATTCAGTTTTTGTTATGTCTTCATCCTGCCCAGTTGGTGTTATAAGGAGACTTGGCTTTCTACTTTTTGGCTGTTTTGTCGAAACTGGATCCTAACATTTAAAACCCTTTGTCGAAGTCCAATTCTTCAACAGCACTTATCCAGCACCTCCAGATGACATCAGATATCAGTCTCATTACAAGAAATAAAAGGGGGGAAAAGAGTTCAGTGTGTAGGATTGGAGAAAAAAGAGAAAACTGCATTGTATAAACATGGCAAGGTGCAAAACTAAACTTTTCATGGGGTGGATATCAATAGCACTTAGACTTATATACCGCTTCACAGTGCTTTTACAGCCCTCTCTAAGTAGTTTACAGAGTTAGCATATTGCCCCCAGCAATCTGGGTCATCATTTACCCACCTCAAGAAGGATGGAAGGCTGAGTCAACCTTGAGCCGTTGAGAATCAAACTGCAGGCAGCTGGCAGTCAGCAGAAGTAACCTGCAGTACTGCATTCTAACCACTCAGCTCTTGATGATAGGGCTGGGGAAGCATCTAGCAGTCATGGTCCTTAGATGTATGTTAAAGTACCACAACACAAATTTGCCTCAGGTGCCCAGTTGGGGTGCTCTGGTGGCAAGATGGCAAATTTAATGCTATGCTTTCTCTTGCTTTGCATTGTGGTTGATTGTGGCTTCCGACCCTGTCAGTGTTGGCTACTAAATATTGTTGGAAACGGCAATGCAAAGGAGATTTGAAAATGTGGTGCCAAGACAGGGTTCAGCTACTCATTGTTTGGCCATCAAAAGCAAATTTATAATCAAGATGGACAGAAGGAAGAAGACATTTTCATGAGAATGGATGGACAGTATTCTGGGTCATTGAAGTATGATGATGAAGATTTTCTCCATGCAGTCGTGTCCCCAACTCTTGGCAATTCTATGGGCCAGGTCTCTCCACATCTTCCAGTCTTTCATGACTTCTTTCAGTTACTCTGCGCTTGACCATTTGACGGTGCATTGAAATATATTCAGTGCTAAACTGAAGTTGAACAGTTCCCAGCAACTTTGCATTGTGTTTATTGTATATTGGTGATAGCGTTTCTAAAAGCTGGTATTAAAGACCCTTTATTGCATCCTAACCTTTTATAGCATCCAAACTGTGAATGAATGGGAGGTAAAAAGAAGAAAACAAACGAACAAACAAACAGAAGCATTTTAAAGACTGCCTCTAATTAAGACACTTTCTCCTGCTGAAATATGGGGGAGTGATGAAGATACTGATGGAAGAACATTCAACGGATTGGCAAATCCCTGCCTTTGCTGGATCTGGCCAGTTACTTATTCTTTTGAGTTCATCCAGATTTTCTTTTTCCATTCAATAACCTACAAGAGGGAGAAAAAATAATTAGTGGAGGGCAGGTCCTTCTCTTCCCATTGTATTGCTCCTTCTTAAGATGAGAGATAATTCCATGGAGAAATTCCATTGTCAGAGTTTCTTGCGAAAATCAAAACCAGAAGCACATACAGATAACTGATTCAGCTGGATTCATTAACTTCTTTATATACATAATAACAGATGAAGTATTTACAATACCAATAGTTGATTCTTCAGCGTGGTAGAAGTTACAGGCAAAACACAAGGCAGGAGAAAACAGTTAGTTTCATTTCAGCAGAGCAGACAAGTTCAGTTTAGTTTCATTTTCGATCTGAGCACAGAGTAGGCAAGCAAGTCCAGACTTGTTTAGTTTCTGTGTCAGAGCTTCTGCACAGACTCAGTTGCCTAAGCCACGCCCAGACATCTTCCTTAAGTTTCTATTTCCAAATAAGCCTCATTGGCTAATCTGTTACCATGCCTTCCCATTGGCTGATGTCTGATTGTCTGATTGTCTGGTTTGGTTCTGCAACCCAACAAGACAGACATAGACTTCAGAGGATAAGTAGAACTGCAGAAAAAACCATTACTACTCACCTGACTTCCATTGAAGACCTGTATACTGCACAAGTCAAAAAGAGGTCTGTGAAAATATTTACAGACCCCTTGCATCCTGGACATAAACTGTTTCAACCTACCCTCAAAATGATGCTACAGAACAACAGAGCATTGCACACCAGAACAACTAGACACAAGAACAGTTTTTCCCGAATGCCATCACTCTGCTAAACAAATAATTCCCTCAACACTGTCAAACTGTTTACTAAGTCTGCACTACTATTAATCTTCTCATCGTTCCCACCACCCATCTCCTTCCACTTATGGCTGTATGACTGTAACCTTGTTGCTTGTATCCTTACGATTTATATTGATATTGATTGTTTCCTGATTGCTTGTTTGTACCCTATGGCTATCATTAAGTGTTGTACTTTATGATTCTTGACAAATATATATTTTCTTTTTATGTACACTGAGAGCATATGCACCAAGACAAATTCCTTGTGTGTCCAAGCACACTTGGCCAATTAAAAAATATATTCTATTCTATTCTGATCTTTTCCAGTCCATGAATATTCATACTTGACAGAAATTCATAAATGTGTCTTTTCCTTCTTCTGCCTCTGATGCTACAACTACCACTGGGAAAGAATTTTCTGCTCTCTGAAGCTGATAACAGTCTAGACTCCTCAACCCATCTGGAATTCCCCACTCCTCCTTCTCCCCCCTCAGCAGAACTTTGAAAGGCTCTGTATATTTATCTGCCCTTCAATCAGGGGTGAAATCCAGCAGGTTCTGGATTTTGCAGTATCCTTCCCCCAGGAGTGAGGAGGGAATGGGGATTTTGCAGTATCCTTCCCCTGGAATAAGGTGGAAATGGAGACTTTGCAGTATCCTTCCCCTGCCACGCCCACCAAGCCACGCCCACAGAACCGGTAATAAAAAAATTGGATTTCACCACTGCCTTCAGTTATAGTAGCCTTAACTTTGTTATGAATGTGGGCTGCGGTGTGGTAATTTTACTTTTTCAGGAAAGAATTCAACTTGGCACTCTACTGGAGGATTCAAGTGGTCCCCGAATCCTAAGGGACAGAAACTTAAATTCAGTTTATAAAACCATAAAATTATATAAATGTTGGTTGCTTTTTTGTTTAAAGCAATGATAACAACTTAATCCTTAATGTTTGCATTCTTCAGAGCTGGCCTTAATCAATCCCTCATGCCCAAGTCTGTTGCATTCGGTGTTCAGCTAAAGTGTATGGGTTGTTTTTTTTTGGAAGCATAAAGTCTGTTTCTGAGCATTTAGTCCTTCTATTTTCACTGCTTTATTCTTTGTAGATAAAGGACTTCAATGTCTTTAATCCCAATTTTCAATGCAGGCCAGTGGAAGGTGTAGGAAAGTGTATCTGTTGAAAATTTGATCAGTCTTCATAATCGCAAGTTGCTTAGCTTTATCGTGATGATTTAGGAACAGTTAATGACCTGTTCAGAAGTAAATGCTGCAGAGGTGAAATTTAGCTGTGTGTTCCACGCAGTTCAGCCGACAGAAAAATCTAATGTTCATGCTTTCTTTTCTCCTTTGGTCAAACATGTTTCAGGTTGATTAAACTTTGATAGGGGAACAAACAGAAAAATAACTCCACCGATTTAATTGGACAGTATCAGTTGTCTGCGTTTGACTGTTGTTCTTTTAACTGACAGGGCAGTTGTACTTCAAAGAAAGGTTCCAGATGGACAAATTAAGATGAGATACAATTTATTTATTTTATTCACTAAATATCAAGCTAAGATTCCCCAAAGTGTGCGTGAAACGCATTAGAAAACCTTAAATGAAAAGTAACCGAAAACTGATACGATATCACCGAAAAGATAAAGTTTTGGCTAACTTTTTAAAAACTCTTTAAAAACTTTTTTTAAAAAAGAGATAGAATTGAAGTAAACTAGCTGGAAAAGCAGAAAAGCATCCAATTTAAACAAAAGTCGGAAATGAAAAATGAGCATGCTTTTAGCTGGTGTTGAAAGTTTAAGAGGTTTGTATCAGGAGCGAAATCTAAAAAATTTCCCTACCGGTTCTGTGGATGTGGCTTAATTGGCGGGCGTGGCTTGGTGGTCAGGTGACTGAATGGGAATGGCCAATAATAATAAATAATAAAAATAATAAAGTATACAAAACTTGGGAGCGCACCAGTCTACCTTCTTTAAAAATAGAGGCACCGGTCTACCGATTGCCTTTTTTTGGGAGGCACCGGTTTGCCTTTAAAAATAGAGGCACCAGTCTACCAACTGCCTTTTTTGGGGAGGCACCAGTCTACTTCTTTAAAAATAGAGACACTGGTCTACTAGCCGCCTACAGCGCTGATCAGCTGTAGTGCAGCCCTTTGAAGCGTCACAGCAGTCATTTAAGGCTGTTTGCAGCTATATCACCACCGAGAGCTTCAGGGACAGAGAAGAGGAACAGCGAAGGTGGGTGGTGGGGCAGGGATTTTTGCTACCGGTTCTCTAAACTACCCACCCCTATCGCTATCGGATCACACGATCCGGTCCGAACCGGGAGCATTTCACCCCTGGTTTGTATCCTCTGGACCTGAATGGAAGTTTGTTGTAAGAATGTAGCTAGCTTAAAGTCTACACATGTGGGTCTAGTTGTTCGCACCTGACAATAGCAGATGCAATTTTCATCAGAAGGTATCATCTTGTCATATTATCCAGGGGTGAAATCTACTTACCTTCCTTACCGGTTTGGAAATGCACGCGCCCTTCTGCACATGCGCAGAGTATACAAAACACATTACTTCCTGGTTAAAACCAGGAAGTAATGACAGCCGGGTGGGTGGGCGGAGCCTCACACCACGATTGCTACCAGTTCTCCAAACCACCTGCCAGGATCATTACCAGATCAGGCGATCTGGTCCAAACCGGGACCATTTCACCCTGATATCCCATTAAGCCATGTGGGGTTTCAGGTATGATTACAAGTACTTAAGAATCTCCCTGTAGAAAACTGAGAGCCGCCTTAAGCAGGTGGTATGTCCTTGCTGTCCAGTGGTATGTCTGGATTCCAGGTCCAGATGGAAGTGTGGATGTAGCACCTATTTACAACAATTTACAATTTGAAATTTGGGGGTGGGATGTTACATTTTTGAGGTTCTTGTATCTCAAAGCATGGTATACAGCTGACCTTGTACCCTTCTGCTACTTGGTCTTCACTGCTGGTTGAGTTTCCAGAGACAGATTAATTGCTATACTCTGGCTGATGCTCAAATCTGAGAATCTAGAACTGATAACCTAAATCCAGTTCAGCTGGGACAATGGTTTCTTCATTTGGGCTTGAATCATATTAGCATGGAACCAGTCTTCTTTATATCTATTTAGGCAAAAAACCCAAAATGCACAGGTACGGGATATGTGGTACCTTGCTCAATAGTAGTAACTGTGAGCGGGATCTTGGAGTCCTAGTGGACAACCATTTAGCTATGAGCCAGCAGTGTGCAGCAGCTGCCAAAAAAGCCAACACCATTCTGGGCTGCATAAACAGAGGGATAGAATCAAGATCACGTGAAGTGTTAATACCACTTTATAATGCCTTGGTAAGGCCACACTTGGAATATTGCATTCAATTTTGGTCGCCATGATGTAAAAAAGATGTTGAGACTCTAGAAAGAGTGCAGAGAGAGCAACAAAGAGGATTAGGGGACTGGAAGCTAAAACGTATGAAGAACAGATGCTGGTATGTCTAGTTTAATGAAAAGAAGGACTAGGGGAGACATGATAGCAGTGTTCCAATATCTCAGGGGTTGCCACAAAGAAGAAGGAGTCAGACTATTCTCAAAAGCACCTGAGGGTAGAACAAGAAGCAATGGGTGGGAACTAATCAGGGAGAGAAGCAACTTAGAACTAAGGAGAAACTTCCTGACAGTTAGAACAATCAATAAGTGGAACAACTTGCCTCCAGAAGTTGTGAATTCTCCAACACTGGAAATTTTTAAGAAAATGTTGGATAACCATCTGACTGAGATGGTGTAGGGTTTCCTGCCTGGGCAGGGGGTTGGACTAGAAGGCCTCCAAGGTCCCTTCCAGCTCTGTTATTATGTTATGTTATATCTAAAGTGCCTTTCCAATAAGGGACTCAGTATCCTTCTTCCCCTGTCACGCCCACCAAGCTACTCCCACCAAGCCATGCGATGCCCACCAAGCCACACCCACAGAACCGGTAGTAAAAAAATAAATAAACCCACCACTGGTCTGCTTTTTATGGGATACATGTTAGAAAGTTCTGATGACCTTCCTGGACAGGTTCTTCAGCTCGAAACAGCTTATTGCCATGTGTAGAGTCTCTAAACCCATGCTTGCACATTTTCTCATTGAAATTTCACCATCTGCAGCCCAAATATCATCTGTCCTGCTTAATTGGTCACAAGTCGGATACGAGTGTGTGTGTTGTCACTGGAGTGGGGTGGGGGTTATTATTTTATTATTATTTTACTCTTTTTATTTTTTGTATTATTTCCTTTTATATTGTGTTTTTATTTCTTGTAAGTCGGGGAGGGGATGCTGGGGGTTCACAGGGGTTCGGGAGAACTTCTAGCTAAGATTCTGTGCAGTTTGGAGAACCACCAAATCCCACTCCTGGCTGGCCCCTCCTACTCCCCCCCATGCCTCCCAGGAGTCCCCATGTGCCCGTTTTGAATGTATGTAAGTGCAGGGCATGTGCGGCGACTCAGGGAGGGTGAAAAACGGGCCTTCCAGAAGTTTGGGAAAGCCAGAAACAGGCCTGTTTCTGGCCTCCGGAGCCTGTGGAGGTCATTTTTGCCCTCCCAGACACGGAAGAAAGCCTCCGTAGCCCAGGGAGGGCAAACATCCCCCCACCATGTATGTACGTATTTGTATGTATGTATGTGTGTGCATATATATATATATATGTAGGTCTTTGGTTATTCGGGTTTTCTCAAATAATATTTTTATATAATATATAAATAATATATAATAATAATATTTTCTCGAATAACTAAAGACCTACATACAAACACCCGGGAAAACCTCAGAAAACAAATATATGTATGTATGTATGTATGTATGTATGTATGTATGTATGTATGTATGTAGGTCTTGGCATATTTGGGTCTTTTCCCGTGTAAGGTTGAGAGTATCTTGGCGATGTTTTGATGAGGTCTCACTCATCATCTTCAGGCTGGTGCTTTTGGCTTCGTGCTTTGAAAGATGTTGGTTTCTGAGTCTTTTCTGCAGGATGGGTTTTCTGGAATGTTGACATGCCCATTATTCACTATACCCGTGACAATCTACACACACACACACAAATTTTTCCAGTGTTGTGAATGTCCCTGGATTACTTTTTGAAACGTCACCTTGCTTTTTTATTTGTCAGGCATCTTCTGCCATTTAGGTTAAATTCAGTAATCCTGGAGTTAATGGTTAGCGAGGAACTAAAAAAAAAATAATTACTTCTATGTGGTCTACATAACAGGAATAAATTAATTCGGCCTCCGCATATCCCTACATTCTACTCTTTTATTTTCCCTTCAGCTTAAATCGTGTTAAATATGGTTATCTTTCTTCAGAGGTGAGTTGTTCCAGCTGGTTGACTCTGTAGAGTGGCCATTTTGGGGCCGTTCTAGCTCATACATATTTTTTCCGAGACTCGGTGATGAGACCTATATAGAATAGAATAGAATAGAATAGAATAGAATAGAATAGAATAGAATAGAATAGAATAGAATAGAATAGAATTTTTATTGGCCAAGTGTGATTGGACACACAAGGAATTTGTCTTGGTGCATATGCTCTCAGTGTACATAAAAGAAAAGATACCTTCATCAAGGTACAACATTTACAACACAATTGATGGTCAATATATCAATATAAATCATAAGGATTGCCAGCAACAAAGTTACAGTCATACAGTCATAAGTGGAAGAAGATGGGTGATGGGAACGATGAGAAGATTAATAGTAGTGCAGATTTAGTAAATAGTTTGACAGTGTTGAGGGAATTATTTGTTTAGCAGAGTGATGGCCTTCCGGAAAAAACTGTCCTTGTGTCTAGTTGTTCTGGTGTGCAATGCTCTATAGTGTCGTTTTGAGGGTAGGAGTTGAAACAGTTTATGTCCAGGATGTGAGGGATCTGTAAATATTTTCACCACCCTTTTCTTGATTCATACAGTATACAGGTCCTCAATGGAAGGCAGGTTGGTAGCAATTATTTTTTCTGCAGTTCTAATGATCCTCTGAAGTCTGGGTCTGTCTTGTTGGGTTGCAGAATATACTATTCGATGTGTGATTGTTGCTGTTGATTTCTGAAAAACATGATGGTTTGGAGCAAAGTGATTTTCCTTTTCTTTCCCAACGTGATTTTTTTTTAAAAAAAATCCACATCAACTCTCATCTGCATGAAATGAACTGAAATAGGTTAAACCTGAAAAGCAGAGCGAGTAAGTTTTCCAACTTGTTATCCAATAGTTTGGTTTGGGTTGTTAAGGTTGCATCAAGGCCAGCCACAGATCAATCTTCCTTTTTGAGGTGAGCAACACGTAGAAGATTCTAACAAACCCCCGTTAATCAGTTCCAGAACAAAGTGGGATATTAACTAAATATAATTGTGTTCACTCGGTTGGTATGATATTGATGGTGAAGATATTCATATTTGGGGAAAAAAATACCTCAACCTGGATTTCTTTCCCCTCAAAAAGAAGCATGCTTTTCCAATTTTGAATTCCAAAAATAGACATCTAACTTCAGAAAAAAAAAGCCCTGACTTTCCACAATTATTGTAGTTTTGCATGGGCCACCTGATCTGGAAAAGTGTTAAAATTTCCTTCAAAGCCAAGACACCTTGCGTGGTGAGGAATTCTGCTGTAACTTGGCCAGCCAGCCTTCCCACTCTGTCGCAAGTCATTCCCATGTGTGGTATCCCAGCAGAATTCCTAGATATATGAAGAAAGCTGGACTAGAACTAGGAATCCTCCAGTATGTGAGTGTGTGTGTGAGAGAGAGATCATAGTCAGTTTTTTAACCATTTCTTTTAGCTCAACGCTGTGTGTGGTAGAAAGTTTCACTTGAAGAGGCACGATGCACAGATATGGTTAACCGGTGAGAGCCTTGGTTTTGGTAGTTGCGAAGTCATGTCCGACACATTGTGACCCCATGGACAACATTCCTCTAGGCCAGGGGTCTGCAAACTTGGCTCTTTTAAGATTTATGCGCTTCAACTCCCAGAGTTCCTCAGCCAGCAAAAGAACCAGTTTGCAGACCCCTGCTCTAGCCCTTCCTGTCCTCTACCATCCTCTGGAGTCCATTTAAGCTCACACTAACAGCTTCAGTGACTCCATCCAGCCACCTCATTCTCTGTCGTCCCTTTCTTCTTTTGCCCTCAATCTTTCCCAGCATTAGGGTCTTCTCCAGTGAGTCCTTCCTCTTTATTAGGTGGCCAAAGTATTTGAGTTTCATCTTCAGGATATGGCCTTCTAAAGAGCAGTCAGGGTTGATCTCGTCTAGGATTTGACCGGTTTGATCATCTTGCAGTCCAAGGGACTCGCAGGAGTTTTCTCCAGCACCAGAGTTCAAAGGCCTCAATTCTTTGACGCTCAGCCTTTCTTATGGTCCAACTTTCACAGCCGTACATTGCAACTGGGAACACCATAGCCTTGACTATACACTTTTGAGAGCTTGCCTTCTTGCAAATGAAACATAAAAGCAAAAGAACAGTCACAACAACAAAACACAACAGTGGGATACTCATGGAAGAATTGCGGATGCTTTAATTTGGTTTACCTTAAAAATGAACTTTGTGACACTTGGGTAGAGTCGATGGGAGGAAGAAGAAGAAGAAGAGAGGTTAGTTTTGAAAAATGGGCCGTGACAGCGAGGCTGTGGATTTGTTTTCGACAAAAGTTGTTTGTGATTTCAGGTACTCCTGGGAAATCTCTTGATCAGATTCACATCTGTTCCTGTCAAAGTGGGTGCTAAGATACTGGTCACCCAGCAACCATGTCCAAGAGGGAATTGGGCTTATAATAACTTCAAAAAAAAAAAAAAAGGAATGACAGATGCTAGATTAGGATGAAAGACAAAACGCATGAAAAATGAGCTTGTTAGAATAATAACCCAAAAAAAAAAATTGTTCAGCCACCTTCATGCAAATTATTGAGCGAACGTTCGCAGGCTATCAATCCGGCTTGCCTGTGGATTGAGGAGAAATAAAGGAGGTCTACATAGCTCAAACTCTAAACACGTAATTTTTTTTTTAGTATCAATTAACATACAAGCTGCACCTTTCTAGGAACCCCCTCTTGCTCCCCCCCCTAAGATTAGGCAGCTGGGTATTTAATTGTAGGTTGCATAAAAATCACATTACTTGGCAATGTTTGCGAATCTTCCAAAGAGATCTATTGATTTTAATAGCAAAACAAACAAGTTCTCCTCTCTTAATTAAAATATTTAAGGCTGAACGCTTGTGCTCGCGGAGTCTTTTCTGGTAGTATTCATTAATAAAAGATCATGGAATATGAGCTGAGCCTGTTGTGGGCAAAGGCTGTTCCATTAACGTCTTTCTCTTTCTCTCTCCCCCCCCCCATTTCTTTTTTCCACTCTGCAAAATAAAAACACAGCCATTTATTCCTACATGTGAATATTCAAGCAGGGCGCTTTCAGCTCCCGGTATTATTATTATTATTATTATTGAAATCTTCACGTGTCAGTCAGCATTTAGAAAAGAGCCGATGAAATATCCTGATGGAGAGCGAGAGCTTTCTGTGGCTTGGTTACCAGTGTCTAATGTGGTCACGTTCCGAAATTGATTTTCTTCAGAAATTAATTAATTTTTCATATCGCCCCAAGCTGCAGTTAAAAAGAGTGCATCCTTGTCTGTTTTTTTCAGAAATACTGCCTAATCATATTAATACCATTGCCCCAAGGATAAAAAGATAATTGTACAAATGCATTTGGAAATATGTATCGCTGAGTATTTATGATTGAATTATGCAAATGACCTAGCTCTCATCCTTTCCAGACCCAGATTGTCTAATTAGGATTGATATGCTGAATAGATGTTCCAGAATTTGAATACAAGCATGTCCAAAGAGCAGAAAATTGGAAATGACAAGGCTGAAATGTTGAAGAAAGTGTCTTTCCCTTTTCTATTTTCACTAATATGGTGCTGGGACGTGGCGTTTTTCTTTCGGCTGTTTTCGTGACTCATCTCTAGGTCCTAGAGCAGTGATGGCTAACCTTTTCGGCACCGAGTGCTGAAACTGGAGCATGTATGGGCATGTGCGCTGGAGCGCCGGAACCTGGAAGAGAGCAGTTAGCCGGTACGCATGTGTACGGCAGCCAGCTGATCTTCCAGGTTCCTTGGCATGCATGTGTGCCGGTCAGCTGGTCCAGCGCACATGTGCAACATCCAGCTGCTGTCTTCTGGGTTCCAATGCTTGCATGCATGCTGTCCAGCTAGTCAGCCAGCTAGCCAGCACACGCCAGAAGTGAGCAGCTGACTGGTGCGCTGGTGCGCATGCGTGCGGACCAGCTGTCCAGCGACATGCACACCACATAACCCGGCTGGCGACAGCGTGCATGCCCACAGAGAGGGCTCTCTGTGCCACTTCTAGCATGCGTGCCTTAGGTTTGCCATCACGGTCCTAGAGTAAAGAAGGGAAAAACAAATCTACCCTACTTTCTAAAACAACACTGTTTTGTAAATAACACAATGCTCTCTTCGTGCAGTTTGTCTTTTTCTCTCCCCTGTGATGTTATTGTTAAGGATGTTGTTAGGAATATGACCTTCCTTACAAAGACCCTTTGCCTACATTGTCTGTTTATATTTTCATGAGATCTTGTAAGGTTGACGGGGATGGACATCAGTTTAGTGCCGGTTTCTGAGCGATTCGTCTCATGCTAATTTTGGAAGTAGCAATTCCATGTTTCTTGTTTGTAAGGAATCACAAGAGGCAATCTGCATCCATTGGGCTGGTTTTTCTGCAGCCCACTTAAGCGCTGTGGTTTTGAAAGATGAACTGCCGATAAGGGCTGCAAACCTGAAACCTTCGTTAGCTTTGCAAACGCTTGTTGTCTCCTCCCTTCTCTTCCTTTCTGCCTCCCTTACAAACTCCAAAGTTGACCAAAGCAAGGAATGAATAGACAGTATTTCAGCCATCTTTAGCGGCAGGAGTTATCCCATCTGAACTCTAGGGGTTTTGTTCCACCATCTGCAGGTTGATGGATGGCTGCGTTTAATATATTTCAGCTTTTGTCCAGCTTGGGTTGGACTGACAACATTATCAATGATTTCAGTTGCGATTATGAGTTTGTCACTGCCTCTTGCAATTGGGCAGAAACCCTGCGGGTGTGTAATTACTCTGTGGGTACTTGGATAGTTTAGCTTAAACATGGAAGACTCATTTCATGTTCTCTTTCTCTCTCTCTCTCTTTCCCATCCTCCCTCCCTCCCTCCCTCTCTCCCTCCCTCCCTCTCTCTTCCTCTCCCTCCCTCTCTCCCTCCCCCTCCCTCTCCCTCCCTCCCTCTCTCTCCCTCTCCTTTCCTCTCCCTCCCTCTCTCCCTCTCCTCCCCACCCTCCCTCTCTCTCCCTCTCCTTTCCTCTCCCTCCCTCCCTGTCCCTCTCTCCCTCTCTCTCTCTCTCTCTCTCCCTCCCCTTCCCTCCCTCTCCCTCTTTCTTCCTCCCTCCCTCTCGCCCTCTCCTTGCCTCCCTCCTCCCCTCTCTCTCTCTCTTAAAAAAAGCAAGCCATGCTTGGAATCTGTCAAGAGCAATTAATATTGCAGCTGGCACCTCGAAACAAGCGACAACGAGAATTTGGGCATCTTCCCGAATCTCTAGAAGAAATATTTCATTGCAAAAGTAAAGAAGACGTGTTTCATCCTTCTGGTAGTTGTTTTTTTCCCTCCCCCCCACTTCCCTTTGACTTGCTGAAGTCAAGATACACTCTGTGGATGCATATACTGTAGGGAGCATGTCATCATTTGTGCCTCTTTCTGTACTGAAATGTCATAGCTCCTGGGATGTAGTTTGCAGGCCATGCAAGGGTTGAATTAAAGCAATAAAACAGAACATGACATGTGTCACGGGACAATTTGAACACAGTCAAGTCCAAACAGCAAAGAAGTCAACCCAACAACCCACTTCTTCCTGTCTCTTCAGTATGATTTGTTGAATAGTACAGGGAGCAGACTGTATAATTTGATATTTAGGGACAAGCAGTAATACAGAGGTTAAAACCTTAAGTTTTCAGAAACCAATCAGCAAGAAATCAAAGTATTTTGCAGTGCAATTGACTCTCTAGAGTGGTCTCCAGACAATTTTCTCAGCTGCGAGCCACTTCCTGAGGTGACAGGCTAAACTGGTGTCAGTTTTTCTACCTTTGAATAGCACCGGTATCTATTTGAAATTCCACTTTTTTATAGAAAGTTATGAATAAGAGTACAAGCGTGATACGATGTTGTAATTAAGTTGGGCTACTGAAAAGCTACTGTCTAGCTGAATATTCATGAAAGGTTCCCATTTGTTCTGGGTGGTTTTTATTAAAAAAAAAAAAACTCTAGCTAATTGTAGCATCTTTCATTTTTTCCCCCTTCTTATATCTGACTTCACTTTGCTCTTTCCAAGAACAATTATGGTCTTCAGAAATAAGAAAGTTGTGCTAATTAAAAGACACTTTTCTGGAAGCCGGATCTCAGAACTGGATTTTTTTCTCCTTCCTTTTCCCTTTTCAGGTTGCCTTGTTGCATCAAACTGTCTTCCTTTTATACAGTTTTGTCATTTGAGGAAATGGCTAACTGGTTTCAGAGCTATTTCTCATGCAGTTTTCATAGGAAGTTGAAAGTTTGCATTTGTAAGTGGGCTTAACTCTATCACGTAAGCAAGGTTTCCTTAATGCATTGTGGCTTTCTCCAAATGATAAGCTCTAAGGGTCATTGACTTTGAATTATGTCAGATAAGGTCTCTATTAAAATACTTCAAGTTTGGTATAAACCGTAAGAGCCATAGTTGCACTAATCCTTAGAGACAGTAAGACCTTTGTAATTGATATCAATAATTTTGAAGCCTATTCTGGGTGAAATGTAAGCTTTCTATGAAGTAATAATAGTAATAATCTCATTTTGATGACCCAATTTTTCAGAGGGGAAATAATGTCACTGACACATTAAGGTATGTATTCTTTGCAAGATCAAATGACCTTTTCTTCTACTAAAGCTACTCAGGTGTCTTCACTGTTATTTATTTCTCTCAAGTCCTTGACTATTCCAACTATTTGTCTTTCAAGCTTCCATTCCTCAACTTCCTAAGTTTGAGGATAACTCAAGATCTTGTCTCTGGTTTAGTTCAGCTTTTTCTGATAGCAAGTTTCAAACGTATTCTGAAGAAAGTCCTGATGCGCATGAGGAAAAGTAACAGAACTTTTATTTTGAGAAAGTTTACAAATGTATTTAAAATTCTACCTTTGAATTAGTACGACTTTTAAGTAGTTTATAGAAGTAAAATATATGAATGAAGAGCTTAATGAAACTTTATTAACTAAAATAAAACATCAGATAGTCTTTATGGGGTCCCAGTAATCTTGATAGATTTAGAAAACTGAAGATAATGAATTGTTTTTTTGCTTAAGATGCCACAACTAATTTTTTTCTAAGGCAAAAGCTTGCCGCTTCCAAGACACATATTTTAATTTCTTTAAAAAGTAACTTAATTTAAACTGAACTAAATTTGTGTGCTTCAGATTCTGCCTTCAGAATCTCTCCCTTGTACCAAAATTCTTGTGCTTTGGAAGAAGTTTATATGAACAAAATCAAAAGAAGATGAAGATTGTGTGTCTTCACCAGAAGTACGAAAGATAACAACTCTTTAAATCTCTTCTCCTAAATTAAAAACTAAAACCTATATGGAATATATAAGTGACAATTGCTGAGATAGCATTTTATCTGATCAGTTTCAAAAAAAGTAGTCCTTATCTAAGAATTACATAAATTACATAAAGTTGATTGCGTTTAAATCTAGTTTGTTAACCTAGTTTTTACTTGACTTAATTATGAAGAGTAAGATTAAATTATTTAAGTCGACCTTACCATTGTACAAAAATACAATATTTTTGCGCTCAAGAGTTGTTTCCTATAAAGCCCGGAATCTGTTGAAAAATTTAAAGCTACTAAGAGGTTAAATATTCAGAAAATCCAGGTCTTGTTAAAATGTGTATTCTCAATATTTAATGAATTACTAAAATATTAATTCATTTAGTGCATCTTTGGTGTTAACGGTTTGTAGATTTTACGGGGCATTTTTAGCTGCACTGGTTAACATCTTAATTTTCTATATAAAGATGAGATTATTATATACCATTAAATGTCCACTGTGGGAAAGAAAGTGCTTTCTGTTGGTAAAATGACATCCATCTAGTATTTATAGAGCATGCATAGAAATCTACTATTTATGTAGGTAGATATTCAGCTGTGGGCTGGAAGCCAACTGCCATGGAGAGATTGAGAGACTGAAGGGAGAGGGACAGGTTAGGCCTTGGTCATTGGATAAGTGCGATTGTTTCGCTCGCTTGGCCTAACATTATGGGATTCATTGTATTTGGTTGCAATTTGATTTGCTTCTTCTCCTGTGAGATACGGAGGGTATGTTGATAGAGACGCACCTTATTGGCTGAGGATTGGGGGCAATTCCATTTGAGATGCTGGGTTTCTTTCATGATTGAATTGTTTGTGGTCTCTGCATCCTAATAGAGCTTGATTCTGAAGAATAGCCGCTTCTGTTTTGTCAGCAGGATTTATGATGGTGTCTTGCTGTTTTGTAAATTATGTAACCCTCGCTGTTCCTTCTTTGTTATACCACGAAAACTAGTAGATAGTTTAATTATTTGATGGATTCTCATTCATTCTCTGGTATTTCTTTTCCCAATAATTTAATTTCTGGCTTTCTGGAGGAGAGAATCATATTTCTTTTTGAGCTGAAGTCAAATGGTCACTGGCTTTCTTTTTTTATAAAAGCCCAGTGTAAATATACACACCAAACAGACATAATTAACAAAGCAACATAGGAGCTAACTTGAGATAATTCTTCTGAGTCATATCTGTCAAGGACAGCATGCAACCTGGGGGGGAAAAAAAACATGGCAGCTTCCATGGGGATTTCATCATGTGGGTTAGAGAAAAGGTAAGAAAATCCAGTGGGTTCTGCAAGAACATGGCAAAAGGAAGAGGTAGATGGTTGCAGAACATGGACAGGAAATCAACCATACTGGAAAAGTCGCTGGCATAGGAAAAAGGATAGAAAGTTTTTCCTGGCTAAGGCAAAATGGTAAGTCACCGTTGTGGTTTTTTTTTTTTTGTCACTCATAGTTTTTAGTACTCATCGTGCCTCTTGGAACCAATTAATGTTGAGTATTGAGCACTGGTGGTATTCAGCCGGTTCGGACCGGTTTGGGCGAACTGGTAGCGGCGACCACAGGTGGCCCCGCCCACCTGCCCTAGTGCTGTGCCATCCTATTTAGCCACGTTTTCAAGGCCGGGCGCATGTGTGGAAGGCATGCATGTCAGCAAAGAATATGCACAGAAGGCTGGGTGCATGAGTGGAAGGCCTGTGCATGCACGAAGTGAGCATGTACGTGTGCAGCGAACCGGTAGGAAAAATATATGAAACCCACCTCTAGTACCACTGTGCTTACATCAGATAACTTAACACGTCGTCCTCGACTTTTGACCACATTTAAGCCCAGAATTTTTTCCATCACCAAGTGAGACATTCGTTAAATGAGTTTTTGCCCTGTTTTATGACCTTTCTAGGCACAGTTGTTAAGTGAATCCCTTCAGAAACACATTGCTCAGTGAATCTGGCTTCCCCATTGACTTTGCTTATCAGGAGGTTGCAACACATGACACCCCCGGCCCCCGTCATAAATGTGAGTCAGCTGTCAAGCATCTCAATTTTGATCATGTGACCATGGGGATGCAGCAATGGTTGTAAATGTTTAAAAAAACGGCCATAAGTCACTTTTTTTTTTTAAAAAAAGAGCTGTTGTGACTTCAGACGGTCACTAACTGAACTGTTATAAGTCGAGGTCTACTTGTGATTGACAAGTGGATCTGTGCCGGATCTGTGAAGATGGTTTAAAGGTGAGCCAGGCTTTTCTGGACTTGGGGTGGAAGATGTTTTTCTTAGGTCTCATAGAATGTCTAGGAGAGGCAAGGAAGCAAAACAGAAGCATAGAATGTCTAGGAGACCAAGGAAGCAATATAGAAGCGGAAGCGTTTTCTGAGCATGATACAAACCAGAAGGATATTTTTTTTATTTTCTCTTGGGATCGCAATGGCAAGGTCACTGTGGATTTTCCTGAGAAACACTCTTGGCAAGAATCCTTACATTTCTGTGCAATGATCATCAGAACAATGCTAAAATTGGAGGAGACACCCTTTGTAATATATGCTGGAGTTGGAAAATGGAAATTAAGGAATGTACCCTTCGTGGGATTTTAATACGCACGGCAAGTGAGTGAGAGATGGGTGTATTTTATGCATTTCGTCTCATGATCCTTTAGAGGAGAAAAGAATATATTGCTTGTTTATTTACAGATGGGCTTGAGTGGACGACATCTACAAAAGCGATATGTGAAAAAGGGCGAAGAGAAAACGTCACGCGTTCTGTAAATGGGAAATAGGATTTATTTCGATGTTGTGTATACTTGCTAGCGTGGAGAGTTAAAAGAAAATGAGCACAGGTTTTAAGAGGAATAAATCTGTGACATCTGCCAAAAAGAGGACTGTAGTGGCACAAATGGGATTTGCAAGAAATTGTCAAATGGATCCTTCATAGATAAATGGGGTTTTGTGTGGGGAGTTTTAACAAAGAACATATGTTCTTTAAAGCTTCATATAGAAGAAGGAAGGTAATTCTGTAAACCTAAAAGCCTACCATAAATTTATTTTTTTAAAAAAATTCTGCTTTCAATAAATGTATGCAGCACCAGGAAAACAGTTTTATTTATATATTTGAAGTTCTTTATTTAATGTGAACTGTGTATTAGGGAAACCATGTAAAAAGCATGGTATGCCAGAGACAAATATTTCATTTTAAGCCTTAAAATGAACAAACTGGTAGACCAGAATTACATATTACTAATGCAGTCATTAAAATTGATTGTTTTCATTCTGCTCCACATAACTTCAGCCAGAAATTTGCAGGAAAACTCGGTTTTCAAACATGTGTAACTGTAAGCCATCTGATTTGCTGCATTTCCACTGGCGAGCATATATTTACCAACCATATAGCACCAATACTTAATGATGCAACACCAATTAAAAGAATTAAAATAAATTCATCTGAAAAAAGTCTTGAACTATACCGGTTGTTCTACAGAATTGGATGGAGAAGATATCTGGCCTGCATGGAATTAGCAATAATAAGAGCACTTAGACTTATATACTACTTCATAGTACTTTATAGCCCACTCTAAGCAGTTTATGGAAGGGCAATCAGGGTGGCTCAGGGGCTCAGGAAGGGTGGCTCAGGCGCTAGGACGTTGAGCTTGTCGATTGAAAGGTCGGCAACTCAGCGGTTCGAATCCCTAGTGCTGCTGTGTAACAGAGTGAGCTCCCGTTACTTGTCCCAGCTTCTGCCAACCTAGCAGTTTCGAAAGTACGTAAAAAATGCAAGTAGAAAAGTACTTTGGTGGGAAGGTAACAGCATTCCGTGCGCCTTTGGCATTGAGTCATGCCGGCCACATGACCATGGAGACATCTTCGGACAACACTGGCTCTTCAGCTTTGAAATGGAGATGAGCACCGCCCCCTAGAGTCAGCAATGCGAGGGGAACCTTTACCTTTACCTTAAGCAGTTGACAGAGTCAGCATATTGCCACCAACAATCTGGACCCTCATTTTACCAACCTCAGAAGGATGAAAGTCAACTTTGAGCTGGTGAGAATCGAACTGCTAGCAAGCGAGCAGAATTAGCCCCCAATGCTGCATTCTAACCACTGTGCCACCACGGCTCATTAAAGATACATCCTTCAGAGCTGGTCTACAATTGTCACTTGTGAATGGAGCTTCCTTGGTACTAGAATTAGTTGGTATTTGGGGAGATCTTTAAGGACTTGGATCCTAAGTAGTTTAGTGCTTTGCAGACTAATGTCAACATTTAAGTTACATAAGGTAAAGGTTCCCCTCGCACATATCTGCTAGTCATTCCTGACTCCAGTGGGTGGTGCTCATCTCTGTTTCAAAGCCGAAGAGCCAGCGCTGTCCGAAGATGTCTCCATGGTCATGTGGCCGGCATGACTAAGCACCAAAGGTGCATGGAATGCTGTTACCTTTCCACCAAAGGTGGTCCCTATTTTTCTACTTGGATTTTTTATGTGCTTTCAAACTGCTAGGTTGGCAGAAGCTGGGACAAGTAACGGGAGCTCAACCCGTTACGCAGCACTAAGGATTCAATTCGCTGAACTGCTGACCTTTCGATCGACAAGCTCAGCTTCTTAGCCACTGAGCCACTGCGTTACATACAATAACTTAAAGGCAGCCTTGAAACTTTCAACCAGAATTATGTGATCCCATTGATAGACCAGTTGGGGCCTCCAAAGCACCTTCAAAGGTAGCCCTTGTATAGTTTGTATATAAAGTTCTCAAGTCTAAAATTCTTAGGACATTGATCTTGGAAGGCAGACTGTCCAGGTGGGAGCTGAGTCATGTGTTGAATTTTGCGCATGGTTAAAAAAAACAAAAACATATGACCAATGATGTCTAAGGAAACTGAGATAGAGCTTGCAAATCTTCATTAGGAATTTCTTGTTTAGAACATTGTTATCTAAACTACCATTTGATCAACTCAGGTTAAGCAATATCTTTCACATTAAGGAACACTTAATTAAAGAGTTAAGATCTTGTAAAATATTGCTTTGAGGCAGCTCAGGTATTATGCGGCTTGTTATGGTGAGTGGCACAATGACCAACGTCATTAAATGAAGCAAGGTGCACAGATTCTCTGCAAAATAATTTAGTTAAGAGTGAATTTAGGTGTGTTGATGTATAAAGGTTAATCATTCTATGGAAAACTCAGTGACACCATAAAACTTTAGAGAAGTGCCTTGTTAATATCCATAGAGTTTGGCCTATGTATATGGGCCTCCTTCCCGTTATTGTTTTTCATTGCTTCTGCTACTCCAAAGCTCATCAAACCTCCCATCAAAGATGTTAGACCTGGATATATGGAAAAGATGAGGGAAGGAAACCAAATAATGTCCTGTTGTTGAAAAAAAATATCAACTGTCTGATTCCTGGAATTTAAATTAGGATCAAGTCTTCTTTTGGCAACTTCAAAGAAGGGAGAGGTAATTGACTAAGAGATCAAGACATATTTTAAACTAAAAGGAAACTTTCAGAAGAAAAATGGCATTTTTATAAAGGAATACATAGTGAACATCTCTTGGCTGGTGTTGTTGTGACCCAGGCCCAAGTAGGTATGATTAGACGCAATCAGTTCGAAAACAAACAGACTTTATTAGAACAGCTGAGAATTAAACTCATTCTCAGTGTAGTACAAATGAATTCAAAACAAATTCTTCATAACACAATTCTTCAGTCTTATCACCAACCTTGGTTCTCCCGTGAATGTCAACGTTTGCAAAAATAGATTTAATCCAATTTAGGGAGTAAAAGTTGGCCAATGATCTGTGATCATTCTGTGTCTGGTTGCTGTCTCCTCATATCACTTGTCCTTGTTTTGGTTTTTTTTAATGAACTCTTGGCATAACAAACCTATTAGTGAAATACATTTGGGGCCAAAGAACTTAGAGCAAGACTTTACAGGAGGTGCCTAGCTGAAGAATAGACAGTGGAAGGATGTTGGTTTACTTCAGCTTGAAAATAATCCAATTTGTGGTTCCTTACACACCGTGAATATGATCATCGGAACATGTATCATTAAGTAGAGCTTGACACTTGATTGAAGCCAGCGAAAATTTAAACAACTATTAACATTCAAAATCTATGTACCAAAAAGGAGTACAAAAAAGAAATATTTAACAGTCTTTTGCAGACTCAAGAAACATATTTTTATCGGTCATTGAAAGTGTTGTTTTCTATTGAGTCTTTGGAATATAAAAGATCTAATTGTTTTCAAAAAGTAGATAAATAGAAATTACGGTATTTAAATGTAGCAGACTTTCAGGTTGTTATGCACAAACAACAGAAATCAATAAGTTGAGCTCCAGTCCAGTCCAAAAATCCATATTTAAGAAGCAAATTTTATTTCCATAATAACTATCAGGATTGTAGAAATTTGTACTCGGTGTAGAACATTGTTCTTATAGCTGGATGGTAATTAAAGTAATTCGATCTAAATTCCGTCAAAGATTCACAGAAACAAAGTCAAATCTATTTGTGGTTAAGAAAAAAAGAAGCAAAGATTTTTCAAATTGCCTCAATATAAAATGAGTATATGAACATATATTCACACACATTCTTCATTGAAAGGGATAAATCCTGTCTCCTGTCCATCTGACATACAAGTTTGAATCACTTTTGATTGATGGCCCCTCTAGACAAGAAAATCTCCAAAGTTTCTTCCAATTCCGTTATTCTGTTAACGGATACTTTTCCTAGATTTGCTGTGCTGCTTAACAAGTCCTTCAGGTAAGGAAACAGTGGGTTGGTTGGGAGAAATGGACCATTTGAAATGTTTGAATGAAATAGTGGCAGAGCCTTATTTCAGCTGCTGACCAGCAACACTGTTCTTCAGTGCTACAATTAAAGCCATGTCGTTATGCCAAGAGTTTAACCTACATGCTATAAAAATGACTGGGGCTTAGAATGCTGGCTTACCTAT
Source organism: Ahaetulla prasina (assembly GCF_028640845.1). Classification (NCBI taxonomy): domain Eukaryota; kingdom Metazoa; phylum Chordata; class Lepidosauria; order Squamata; family Colubridae; genus Ahaetulla; species Ahaetulla prasina. The sequence goes on from NC_080543.1 coordinate 123,711,129, forward strand.
AGAAACACAGGACCACACATTAAGTAGAATTTTAGCTGTGTCTCAGCATCGTCATGTGTACAAACAATATTTCTTTTTTTTTCCTTTTTCCTTTTTTAATTTTTTTTCTTATTTTTCTTTCTTTTTTAAAAAGGTTTTTATTGGTTTCATTACAGCGACACGACACAAACATATATAACATAAACACATAGTTTGGTTTTCTTTTTACATGGCGGTTTCGTTCCTTCCACTTTCTGCTTTATACATTCCCTTTTTCCTTTCGTTTTTTTACTATCTTTGACTTTATCGTCCCTTTACATCTTAGATTCATTTATTTACAATATTTTACACATTTGTTATTTTCTCTTCTCCATCCTTTTTTTTTCTATTCAGCTTTCCTATTCTCCAACCGTTCATACCATTAGGTCCATATTTGATAATATTCTGTCTCTTCCTTTTCCTTTATTTCTTTCGTTAATTTATCCGTTTCTGCACAGTCCAGACTTTTCTTGATTGCTTCTTCTTCTGTTGGTATCTTCATTTTTCCAGAGCTGTGCATAGGCAATCCTTGCCACCGTAATTATATGTAATATCAAATACTGAATATCTTTACTATAAGTTCTGGTTAGTATCCCAAATAAGAACGTCTCTGGTTTCAAGTCCACTGTTCTGTCCCCCCTCGTCTCCGTCCGAGCGATGGCTTAATTAGCCGGCACTATAAGCTCTGGCAGCAAACTAACGAGCATCTGCCAAGTGTCTCTGTTATCTCCCTCGACGCTGATGAGTCACCCAGGAACAAACAGTACTTCAGCTCTTAGTTAATCAGTTGATTTGCCTGCTACGAAGAGGCACAGCAGCTCTTGCTGCCTTTATATCCTGTGGGGTGTGGCTTTATATCCTATGGGGTGTGACTCAGCACTTCTTAGGCCTGCCCCACCCCTGCTTCTGTTGTTCCTGCCTCTCCTGCCTACGAAACCTAGGGTCCAGCCAGGCCTGATTGCCATCAGCTGGATCTGGAGGTGTGGCCTGGGGGGGGGAAAGAGTCAGGGGATGGAGGCCTCGTTATCTCTTCCACCTGGCCTGCCTCTGGCTCCTGGAGCTGAGCCAGGGAAGCCGGTGCTCCCAAGGTAAGTCCTGATGGCCCTTCCCCCTCACTTTTCAAGTCACTTTCTGGCAGGAGGCCCGACTTGGGGGGCGCAGACACAACATCCACCTTATGGCCACTTATCTCTTCTGTCCAGTTGTGTACAATCAATGTTTCATTGGGTTACTGCTTAGAACAGGGGTGTCAAATTCAATTTAATTGAGGGCTGCATCAGGGTTGTGTTTGACCTGGGGGGGGGAGTCGCCAGGGTGGGCATGGCGAGCTTGATGTCACTTCTGTCAGGGTGTCTGTGGTGATCCCAGTGCTCTGCCAATGAAAACAGGCTCCTGAGTGCCATTTTCAGCTGGGACGGCCTCTTGCAACCTTCTGCCAGTGAAAATAGAGCACATGGCCCTCCCAAACTCCATTTTTGCTGGCAGAGGTATCGTGGGCTGGTCCTTCACTGTTTCCAGGGTGAGGGCACGGGCTAGATCCAAGCACTCCATGGGCCAGATCCAGCCCCTGGGCCTTGAGTTTGACACCCTTGGCTTAGAAAGAACATCTTTGTGACTAATGGATCGTAGGCATTTCATTGTTTTTTGAAGTGAGAATGAAGCTTATAAAACTTTACTGTACAATCACAAGATATCCTGGATAAAGCAAAACTTACAATACAATGCTACAAGTTGGATAGTTCAGTAATTTTCTTGTAGATGCTGTCTTTGAGGACATAAAAGCCAATTTGGTCTAGTGATTAAGGCACCAGGCTAGAAAGCGGGAGAGAATAGAAATAGAAATAATAGAAATAGAAATAGAATAATAGAGTTGGATGGGGCTTTGGAGGTGTTCTGGTCTAATTCCCTGCTCAGGCAGGAAACCCTATACCATTTCAGACAAATGGTTGTCCAATCTATTGTTAAAAACTTCCATTTTTGGAGCATTCAAAACTTCCGGAGGCAAGTTGTTCCACTGATTAATTGTTCTAACTGTCAGGAAATTTCTCCTTAGTTCTAAGTTGCTTCTCTCCTTGATTAGTTTCCATCCGTTGCTTCTTATCCTGCCTTCATGTGCTTTGGAGAATGGCTTGACTCCTTTGTGACAACCCCTGAGATATTGGATGTTCTTGTAAAATTTGGATGGATGGTAGAAATCTTAGAAGAGAATTCCTTCTGCTAAAAATTGAATCCTTGGCCTCTGCTGTGTGCAATACTGTAGAAGAAGTCCCACCATTTCTGATCTGGCCTGGGATTCAAGATGTTTCTGATCTCTTTAGCAGCGTCCAGTTATCGTGCAAGTTGAAAAGCGTATTTTACCTACATAACATGGAATTCTCACTGTAGGAGTATTGCTGAGTGAACCTTTCATTTTGGTTGCCTCTCACTTTTCAACTGAGTTCAAGAAAATGGTCTAGTTTTTGAACACAACCGGTTGAAGAACTTCCGAGGATTCCCATCAGCTACGTCCCCTTTTCTGAGGGACCCTGAAGCAAAATCTATCAGCAGAACCTACCTAGAAGCAAAATTTAGCAGCAGAAGCATCCTGCCCGCTCTAAAGCTGTACACAAAAACACAGGCTTGTCAGCGGTGATTTGAGCAGATCAAAACAATGGAGCCAATTCTTTTGTCACCGAGCGATTCCCCACTTCATTCTTCTCCCGCCTTAGTTCTCCATCTTTTGTGGGGCCTCAGACTAATGAGAGAGTGGGAGAATAGCCCTTTGCTGTCTAAACACCCAGCCCGTAAACGCTTTTCAATAGGGCCAGGAGAGGTGGGGGGGAGAAATATATAAAAAAAATAAAAGCCTGCAGGAGCAGTGTGCAGAGAGATAATGTATAGCCACAGAAATACTTGTGTGCTGACAGCTATCCGACAGTGTTGTCACAGCAGGAAGACATCAGTTGAAGAAACAGATAGCGACCTCAGAAAAAAAGAAAAGAAAGGACGGTTCCCCTTGCGGACAGGACTTCACAAGATTATAAATCACCCTGAGGTCACCCTGTTCCCACCATAAAGCGCCCATTTTATGATAATGTACTGAGAGATGGGAGCAAAGAGAAGTCCAGTGTGTGCGCCAAAGAAGAGGGGGGGAAAATAATAATATCCTTGATCACATTTTCTCTTGCCATTGAAGTGTAGATTATAAGGGTTAAGGCCATTTTAGGATTGGATTACCGCTTTATAGCTGGCTGTTATTCCCCTTGTTCATGAATCAGAAAGTACTTAAATTAAACTGAACGTTGGGGAGTAATCCTAACATGGATGAGTTTGGTGGCAGAAAATTAATCACTATTTAGTGACAGATTGTTAGGCATGCGACGTCTTCCAGCCCATGATGGAGCCTTAATCTCCCGTTTGGTGAGCTGTGAAGGAACGCACAAGGGTTGTGGTGGGAAGAGGCAGCACAAGAAACCTACACTTTTATGTTCACCCTCATGGACATGAGTGAGAGGACTGGATTTCGCTAATACGATAGAAAGCTCACTTGCTCATGAAATTGAGTTAAAAAAAAAAAAAAGAAAGGGGAAAAAAACAGCACTCAGAAATAATTCTTGAATTAATGATTGCTGTTCATTTTCATCGCTCTTTTCATGTCATAATTGTGCGGATGCTTTTAATTTTTCCCCCTCCTGTTCAGTATTTTATTAATGCAAACCGTCATGAATTGTCAGATGTCAAGAGTACACAAATGAAGTAAGTAAATTAATAATAATCTGGACAACGAGGCTACAGACGTTAAAACTTTTTCATTCTTTTCCACATCATTTGCACCTCTATAACTGTCTGGTTTAGTTCTGCAACCCAACAAGAAAGACACAGACTTCAGAGGATAATTAGAACTGCAGAAAAAATAATTGCTACCAACCTGCCTTCCATTGAGGACCTGTATACTGCACGAATCAAGAAGAGGGCCGTGAAAATATTTACAGATCCCTCACATCCTTGACATAAACTGTTTCAACTCCTACCATCAAAACAACGCTATAGAGCACTGCACACCAGAACAACTAGACACAAGAACAGTTTTTTCCGGAACGCCATCACTCTACTAAACAAATAATTCCCTCAACACTGTCAAACTATTTACTAAATCTACACTACTATTAATCTTCTCATCGTTTCCATCACCAATCTCTTTCCACTTATGACTGTATGACTGTAACTTTTTGTTGCTATCATTAAGGGTTAAATTGTACCCTATGACCATAATTTGTGTTGTAAATGTTGTACCTTGATGAAGGTTTTTTTTTCTTTTATGTATACTGAGAGCATATGCATCAAAACAAATTCCTTGTGTGTCCAATCACACTTGGCCAATAAATTCTATTCTATTCTATTCTATTCTATTCTATTCTATTCTATTCTATTCTATTCTATTCTATTCTATTCTATTCTATAATCTGGACAACAAGACTACAGACATTAAAACTTTTTCATTCTTTTCCACGCAGTTAAGCAGTTAAGTTTTGGCTTCTTTCCGAATTCATTTAACTCAGTTAACTTTTCTTAACTCAGTTAAAAAAGACAACAAAAGAACTCCAAGCAAAATACGTAAGGCATCAAAAGACAAGAATGTCTTCTCCATCTTAGCTCTATTCATTGTGAGCCACGTTAAAGTCCCACATACTATCACCTTAAATATTTTGTGTTCTCCTGTTCTCAGTGTAGCATGTTAAAGGGAGACCTTGAGGTTCAGAATTATCGGTATCCTGAATAAAATGTAGTATTCATTCACATCGTGGCTGTGAGTTACAGCGTCAGAGCAAAGAGATAAAAATGAGAGTCATGTGAGTAACAATTTGTGTTAAGTTTGGGCAGTAACGAGGCTGGAGACCAGGGTAGTGACAACAGCTCTTTAATATATGGTGAACCCAGCAACCGGGCTGGGGAAAAACCTCTCCTTATATACAGTTTAACCGGCGGCTTCAACCAATCAGCAACGTGCTTGTTTCCCGCCAAAATATTTAAAGATACATTACAATTTGGATTCAGAAGAAGCATGTGGGGAACAAAATGTACCTGTTGTGACCCAGGTTCCTGGACCCAGACTCCTGGACTCGGATGATTCAGAAAATGAGGGAGAAGACCTGGCAAGCCCTGCTTCTCTTGAGCCCTCTCCCTCCCTGGCACCCACTCAAAGGGAGGGGCCGGCAAGGCCTGATTCTCCCGGGCCTTCTTCTGATTTGGCAACGCCCCAAGAACAGTTTTGGAGGGACGCAAGATTACGAAGGCTTGATCGGCGTGCGCAGCAGCGGAAGAGTTGGGACAAAGCCAAGTCATAATTGTCATGCAGTGACATCTGCAGAGACTATAAATAGGAGGCGGGACTTCCTGGTTTTTTGTCTCGGACAAAGCAATGAATTTGGCGCAAGCTAATTCATGGAGGGAAGAATATATTCGTGAGTAATTCTGGCCTTATCTATAATTTCCTCGTTATCTCCAGAAACTTGGCAGGCCCGTGGGTAGACGTGGCCAGGACATGTATCTATGTAAATAAAAGGGGAAAAAAAGGAAGGCCTCTGACGGACTCTTTGCTGGGAGTATTGGGGGAAGGGAAACAGAACATTTTGTCCGAGACCTGACTAAAACATCTTCCACCAAAGATGGATCAGCAGCAGGTACAGCAGCAGTTAGAGCAGCTACACGCGGCTAATCAACAGCTCCAGCAGCAAGTGGCTCACTTGGCAGGCCAACTTGCTGCCAGGAATGTGCCTGCAGCCACCATCCTCCCACCTCCTCCTCGTCGCAAGTGCCCGATAACCGTGCGGATAAGTTTTCTGGGCAGCCTGAGATGTTCCCGACCTTCTTGGGACAGTGCCAGCTCTACATGGCTATGAGGCCAGAGGATTTCCCAGACGACCGGGCTAAGGTGGCCTTCGTGATTAACCTTCTTTCCGGCTCGGCTGCTCGATGGGCCACGCCCCTCTTGCTCCAGGACAGCCCCCTGCTGGCGGACCAACAGCGTTTTTGGCAGCACCTACGCACCATGTATGAGGACCCCGTTCGAATGCTGACGGCAACCAGGCGCCTTAAGGAACTCCGTCAAGGGAAACGCCCCCTGCAGGAGTACATCGCCGAATTTCGTCTTTTGTGCCAGGACTCTGACTGGAATGATGCAGCGCTGGTGGCCGCGTCCCAGGAGGGACTCTCAGAGGAATTGCAAGACGAGCTGGCCCGCGTGGAGGCGCCGCGGACCCTCGACAACTTGGTGCCCCTTTGTCTCCGCCTCGATGCCCGTCTGCAACGGCGACCGTCCCGTCGCACCCCCCGGGACCCTCCGTCGACATCTGCACCCCCACTTCCTGCACCACCAGCACCCAGGGTCGCCCCACGCTTTGTAACCGCTGCGGAAGAGCCCATGGAGTTGGGGGCGGCCAGACCTCGCCTAACAGCCCAGGAGCGGAACCGGAGGCGCCAAGGGGATTGTGCCTGTACTGTGGGAGCCCGGCCACCGCCGCTTCTTGCCCCAGAAAGCGAAGTGGGGCACGCCGCCGGTCCCGAATCACAGCGTGACCAATCGGAAGCGGAGCAGGCCCGACTGGGAAACCCTAGGTCGGGCACGTACTAAGCCCCCACTGGACGCTATGGAAGTAGACTCTGGGCCCCTCGGCATCTGATTCTGGACACACGGATATGGTTGGGGAACCAGTCGGACGGGCTCCAGGCGCATGCGCTGGTGGACTCAGGGCCACAACAAACTTTATGGACCAGGCCTTTGTGACCCAGTTTGCGGTCCCGTGGTTCCGTGGACCCTCCGATGCGGTAGAGACAATTGATGGACGAGAACTGGTGTCCGGCCCCATTAAATTCGCCACCCAGCCTTTGCGCCTGGCTATTGGGGACCATGAGGAGGCGATCCAGTTTTATGTCACGGCGGACCTTCATTTTCCCTTGGTCCTTGGGTTGGCCTGGCCGGACCCACGATCCTCAGGTGGCCTGGTCGCGAACGCCATCTCTTTCCCGAGTCTGCAGTGCGTCGATCACATCCGCCACACCTGTGCCGGCCAGAACGTCCCCACCGCTGCCATCACCTTGCCTCCTGAGCTGGCGGACTTCGCCCGGCGTGTTCAGCGAGAAGGAGGCGGACCGACTACCCCGCATCGGCCCCACGATTGCCCGTGGACCTTCTGCCCAACGCACCACTGCCTGTGGGACGCCTGTATTCCATGTCGGGCCGAGTTGGCGCCCTCAGGGACTTCCTGGACAAAAACCTGGCCCGAGGGTTCATCCGGCCTTCAAAGTCCTCTCTCGGCCCCGGTCCTCTTTGTGAAGAAGAAGACAGGGACTTGCGCCTATGCTGTGATTACCGCGGCTAAACGCCATTACGGTGCGGAATCGCTACCCCTGCCGCTCATCCCGGAGCTACTGGAAAGGTTGCGGAGGCCACGATCTTCACCAAGCTCGATCTCCGGGGCCTACAACCTGGTGCGGATACGAGAAGGAGGCGAATGGAAGGCGGCATTCGGCACCCGATACGGACACTACGAATACACTGTCATGCCATTTGGGTTGACCAATGCTCCGCCGTTTTCAGCACTTCATGAGCAGCGTGTTCCGAGACATGTTGGATCGGTTCGTGGTTATCTACCTCGACGACATCCTGATTTACTCCCGGTCCAGGAAAGCCACCTTCGACACGTCAGTCTGGTTCTGCAACGCTATGGAGCAACAACTCAATGCGAAGCTGGAGAAATCGTCTTCTTCGGACTTCCATAGAATTCCTCGGGCATATCATCTCGCCCGAGGCATAGCCATGGACCCATGTAAAGTAGAAGCTTTGTGTAGCTGGGAAGCCCTCGTCGGGTGAAGGATGTTCAGCGCCTGCTGGGCCGCCAACTACTACGGACCTTCATCCCGGCTTCGCCACACTGACAGCTCCACTTACCCAGCTCCTCAGGAAGAAGGTTGCATTCGGTGGGGTCCCCGCAGCAAGAAGCATTCACAGCCCTCAAGAAAGCCTTCGTCACGGAACCCGTCCTGAGGCATCCCGACCCGCTCCGGCCTTTTGTGGTGGAAGCAGACGCGTCAATGTGGCTCTGGGGCGGTGCTGCTACAGGCTCCGGCGAATGGTGGCACACTTTTTCCCTGCGCTTACTACTCCCGGAAACTCAACCCTTCCGGCGCAACTACACTATCTGGGAAAAGAGTTGCTGGCTATCAAGGCTGCATTCGAGGCTTGGCGACACCATCTGGAGGGCCCGACATCAGGTGGAGGTCGAGCGGACCATCGGAATCTCGAGCACCTCACCACAGCTCGGAAGTTAAACCAGCGGCAGATCCGGTGGTCGTTGTTTTGCCCGGTTCAACTTCCGCGTGACCTACATTCCCAGCGGTCACAACCGAGGGCGGATGCCCTGTCCCAAGCCAGAGTACCTCTGCGCCAAGGACCCCCTTCCTCCACGGACAGTGCTGCGGCAGAAGCCTTGGCCGCAGCACGGGAGCCAGTGGACTTGCGGGCCCAGGTGCGAGAGGCGCAGCGCCAGGACGCCTGGTCGCAGCAAAGGAGAGCGGAGGTGGGCCCCACGTCTCCTTGGACCTTGGAGGAGGACTTACTCAAGTTTCGGGGGCGATTATATGTGCCCACAGGACCACTCCGAGCCCTCGTCATGACCCAGTGCCACGACAACCCTGCAGCAGGACATTTTGGGTTCTTCAAGACCCTCCACCTGGTGACACGGACCTTTTGGTGGCCCAGTGCGGCATGATATACATGCCTACGTGACATCCTGCGTGCCGTGCGGCAAGCCAAGACCGCCACGGGGCCCCTCCCGGCCTCCCCCAACCCTTGCCGACACCCGACAGACCCTGGGGGGCGATCTCTATGGATTTCCTGACAGACCTGCCGCCGTCCTCTGGGTTCACCACGGTGCTGGTGGTGGTGGACATGCTCACCAAGATGGCACACTTCATCCCATGCCGCGGACTGCCCACAGCCGCAAAACGCCCGTCTCTTTCTGCAGCACATCTTCCGCCTCCATGGTCTACCGGACAGGGTGGTTTCGGACCATGAGTTCAGTTCACAGCCCGCTTCTGGAAGAGCCTGATGGCGCGTTGGAGGTGCAGGTATGTCTGTCGTCATCGCACCATCCGGAGACCGACGGGGTACAGAGAAGGTCATCGGTATACTGGAACAGTATCTCCGTTGCTTCATCAACCAGCAACAGGACAACTGGGCCGACTACCTGTCTCTGGCGGAGTTTGCTTTTAACAACTCTCAGCACACCTCTACTCAGATGACCCGTTCTTTGCCAATGTGGGTACCATCCGCGCTCTTCCTCTGGCACCACCGACTCTCCTGTTCCCGAACGCAGACCTTCCTGACGGAATTGCATGCGGTCCAACAGTTGGTACGCCAGCAGCTGAATCGGGCAAAGGAGGACTACAACGGTCCGCTGACCGCTCCCGACGGGCAACGCCCCGCTGGCAGTTGGAGACCGGGTGGCTCTCACCAAACACCTCCCGTCCGACCGCCGGTAAAGAAGTTGGACCACCGATTCATCGGCCCGTTCCCTGTCGAGGCAGTCATCAACCCGGTAGCCTACCGACTGACCCTGCCACGATCCATGCGGATCCACCCGTTTTCACCGGTCCCTTCTGGTTCCTGAGGCCACACCGAGTCCCCTTCGGTGCCCAACAGCACCCGTCACTGTCGCCGAGGACGGGTCGGAGGAATCTGAAGTCCACAGCGCACGAGACTCTCGCTGGCTAAAGGGTCGTTTCCAATATTTGATCGCGTGGAAGGGATACGGGACTGATTTCTCCTGGGTAGATGCCTCCGACGCTCATGCCCCTGACCTGGTGCAGGCCTTCCATGAGCAGAACCCAGCCCGACCGCATCCCGATCGTCAGCCCGGGGAAGGGCCCTGCGGTGAGGATAGTGTTGTGACCCAGGTTCCTGGACCCAGACTCCTGGACTCGGATGATTCAGAAAATGAGGGAGAAGACCTGGCAAGCCCTGCTTCTCTTGAGCCCTCTCCTCCCTGGCACCCACTCAAAGGGAGGGCCGGCAAGGCCTGATTCTCCCGGCCTTCTTCTGATTTGGCAACGCCCCAAGAACAGTTTTGGAGGGACGCAAGATTACGAAGGCTTGATCGGCGTGCGCAGCAGCGGAAGAGTTGGGACAAAGCCAAGTCATAATTGTCATGCAGTGACATCTGCAGAGACTATAAATAGGAGGCGGGACTTCCTGGTTTTTTGTCTCGGACAAAGCAATGAATTTGGCGCAAGCTAATTCATGGAGGGAAGAATATATTCGTGAGTAATTCTGGCCTTATCTATAATTTCCTCGTTATCTCCAGAAACTTGGCAGGCCCGTGGGTAGACGTGGCCAGGACATGTATCTATGTAAATAAAAGGAAAAAAAAAGGAAGGCCTCTGACGGACTCTTTGCTGTGAGTATTGGGGGAAGGGAAACAGAACAGTACCGTATTTTTCAGAGTATAAGATGCTCCGGACTATAAGACACACCTATGTTCTTGGGGGAGGAAAACAAGAAAAAAAAATCTGCCTTTGCCTCCCAGTATCCATCCAGTATTCATTTGGCTCATTCACCGCGGCCCATTTGGTGCTGCCGTGGCCCTTTTACCACGGCCCATTCACCGCCACCGCCCATTCGCCGCCGCCCATTCACTGCTGCTGCAGCCCATTCACCGCCATCTTTTTTCTGTCACCATGGGCCGTTCACTACTGCCCATTCACCACTCCTGCAGCTCATTCACCGCCATCTTTTTTCTGTCACCATGGGCTATTCACTGCCACCTGTTCGCCGCTGCCACAGCCCATTCGCCACCACCTGTTTTCTGTCACTGCGGCCTGATCACCATGGCCCGTTCGCTGCTGCCCATTCACCACCACCCGTTGCTGCGGCCCGTTCAGCATGGCCCATTCACCATTGCTGATTCCCGCCTCCTGGAACCATCTGAACATGCAATGCACGGAGGCCAAAAGCAGGGCATGCAAAGACCAAAAATGTGATGTGCGGAGGCCACAAACAGCCGAAGGGTGGGTGGACATGGCTTCAGCAACATTCAGTGTATAAGATGCACCACAATCTTCAACTACTTTTTGTGGGGGGGGGCAGGAGGTGGGTCTTATACTCTGAAAAGTATTGTTGTGCCTCGTCCTCCCTCCTCTCCTCAGCCGGGCCCCTCCCGTCTTGTCCCGGGTCTGCTATCAGACTCTGAGTATGATAATGAAGATGAACCGCCTGTCATGCCTCCAGCCCCCGGCCCTGGCCCCATGCCCGGACAGGATGTCAGGAATGAACAAACAAACCTCACTCATACGGCGTGTGTTCCTTTGGCTCAGCCATTAGAGGAAGTCAGCCACGGATTGGAATTACTCGGGCCTACTCCTTCTGACCCTTCCCTTTTCCAAACAGCAGAAGATAATTCAAATTATCCTCGCTTCCGGAGATCTGAGAGGATCCTCGCTTCCGGAGATCTGAGAAGCGATATCAGCAGAAGGAAGGGAGGGGCAGGCCTGGATAAATGCTGAGTCATGGAGCCACACCCCACAGCCTATATAAAGGACCTGCTTTTGGTATTCCTTGAGTCAAGCAAAGTCTCATCTAGTTTGCTGAAGTCACAACTTGGACTCCTGCCTGCCCTGAGGAACCTGGAATGAATTTGGCAAAGCTGCAGAGGCTTCGTTGCCACGCTTGATACAGACTTCTTAGACCCGGTCGTCGGAGGGGGAGGGAGACACGACAAGTATGGTATATCTTATCTTTTATTATGTGCCTTGGTTAAGTGTGGCATGGTGTTTTCGGTAACTCATAGTTCCAATAGATTTCATTAGTCTATGGATTTTAACAGCCCAATCCAACATAGAAGTAAGGCATATTGATTACAGCTATATTCACTTGAAGAAAATTGAACGTAGGAGGGGTTAATAGCTGATTTGGAACCACTTTCAGCCCAGTGATAGAGAAACAATCTAAAGTTAAGTTTAGGTAAACCTGGTTGAGGTTGGACAGGAGCATCTTTCTTGTGGTCAAGAGCAAAGATGTTTGTCTACCTTAATGGATCATTTCTATCTGTGAAACAGACCGGTCAGGCCACACCTGAATGAACATCCGCCTGTTGATTTCAGCAGGAAGGTGGTTGGATCAAATGAAGATACTTATGGTAGAAGGTCAGTTCAAGCCATGGCATAACTCTCAACTGGCCTGAGCTTTGAACACCTTGTCTTCTCCTGGTTATGTAGAGTAATACAATGGTGTTGGTGATTGGAAGGGTCAGAGAAAAAGTTGAGAAGGAAAAAAAAATGCTGTATATGGCAGCATTTAATCCTTGGTCTTTCTCTGGCAACAAGTCAGTCCTAGAGGAGATCAACCCTGACTGCTCTTTAGAAGGCCAGATCCTGAAGATGAAACTCAAATACTTTGGCCACCTAATGAGAAGGAAGGACTCCCTGGAGAAGAGCCTAATGCTGGGAACGATTGAGGGCAGAAGAAGAAGGGGACGACAGAGAATGAGGTGGCTGGATGGAGTCACTGAAGCAGTCGGCGTGAGCTTAATTGACTCTGGGAGAAGTTAGAGGACAGGAAGGCCTGGAGGAACATTGTCTGTGGGGACACAATAGGTCAGACACGACTTCGCAACTAACAACAACAACTATCTCTTGTAGAGCAGGAATATCCCTTGTGAAACTGACTGACATTGGGATATTGTACATATTCAATTGTACATTGGAGTAGTGTACAAACTCGATTCCTATCATCTTCTTTTAATGACCCCATAATCCCTTACGGGGTGGAGTCTGGGCAACTGAATGGAGCTAGCAGAGTGTTTAAATGGCCGGATGCCGTTCCTGTTCACTAATGCGGAGTTTTGTTCAGCAGCTAAATTCCCATGGTGCCCAGATATCTGCCTCTATCTACCTAGGATCAAACTCCCAGCCTCCTGATTGTGAGGTGAGAGAGAGAGAGTGCAAACTCGGTCCCTATGCTCATCTGATACAGCTTCCTTGTTCACACCTGTGAAGCAGAGCATGAGTAAACTTGAGACTGGATTAAGAATGAATAAATCTAGTGCTGCAAATGAATAGTCACGGGTCACAGAAATACATTAATGTTGGCTTTGATCCTGACTTGCTTTCTGCAGAAGGAACAGAGTTCAGGGCCGTAGACAATGGATTTTGCTTTATCTCTTCCATTGCAGCCTCTGAAAGTTAAGTGCTAGTGGGTGGGGAAGGCCCTTTGGAAAGATGTCAGCTGCTCTTGGAGGTGAGAAGATCTACAGACTGAGGAATACATTAGCTGAACGCATCTGCATATGTACTTAAGGTCTTCTAAAACAATTGAGGTTATCTGTGGTTTTGATTAATCGAATCTACAACTGTTAAAAGAAGCACATTTCATATTTGTCATTTTTTTAAAAAAGTCTTCACAGGATAAAGCCTAAAAATTGTTGGTAGAAGTTTCTCACTTCTGCCTTAAAATATCTTCCTTTCTGTTGTTCTTGGTTCAGATTTGCAGAGTGTTAAATATGTAGAATGAAAAGTCCCACAAAGCATAGCTCTTACCTTGCTCATTTACAAGCCGTATTTAATTCCACAACTTCTCTCTGTCTTGCTTCTTCAGATACTGGATGCTGGTAGAATCAACCTGCTTTCTTGAGATAAATCCTGTCAGACTTGGTTGATTCACCAAATTTCGGTTCTTAAGAAGCAGATGGGGTATTGTGAACAGGAATACAGGGGAAAAAACAAAAAACCTGCCGGCTTGCTTTAGGCATAAATTATACTGCATTTCAGACTCGAAAAGGTAAATCAGTAAAATGGAAATCTTTGTTATACCAGCTTGTTTTTAATGACTTGATACACTTGGAAGCTTATGTGCCTAGTTCTGTGTTTACAGCCATTACACCCAACAGAACTTTCCCCCCAACTTAGATTTTACTTTAAACAAAGAAGGGATACCAAGGATCACATCAACTGTTTGCTACTGGCCGATGATGCTGACATCAGTCACAAAACTTGGATGACACAAAACTTAAGTCCTCTATGGAATTTCTTTCCCCTAAGTCAGGGGTCGGCAACCCGGGGCTCTGGAGCCGCATGTGGCTCTTTCATCCCTCTGCTGTGGCTCTCTGTCACCGCCACAATTTTGAGAGGAGCTTCCAGTTAGGGAAGGGGGAAACCACAGCGCACCAGGAGGAGACTTTATGGCAAGGGGCAGGCTTCCCAGTCGGCTCCACAATTGATAGGGCTATCGGTTAGGACAGATAGAGGAAAAAGGATGCCGCGCTAGGAGGAGACTCTATGGTGGGGGAACCGGACTTCCGGTCGGCTCCAGAATTGAACGGGGGGCTTCCAGTTAGGACCTTTGTGGCTCTTTGAGTGTTTAAGGTTGCCGACCCCTGCCCTAAGTTGTTGTCGTGTCCCACTCCTCCGCTGACGGCCGAGTCAGGGAAATCCGAATCAGGCTTGCCTCTGCAGCTCTGCCCAAAGTCCTAGCAAAGTCCTCAGAGCAGGCAGGAGACCAGTAAGTGACTTCAGCAAGATAAGTTCGACTTTTGCCTGACTCAGAGACTGCCAGAAAGCAGATCCTTTATATAGGCCATGGGGTGTGGCTCCATGACTCAGCACTCATTAAGGCCTGCCCCTCCCTTCCTTCTGTTGCCTCCGCCTATCCAATCTTCTGATGCGAGGGTCACTCCAATCAGCTGTTGGTAATAAACCCTCCTCAGGCTCACATGCTGTGGAGGAGGGGGAGGGGTCTAGCTGCTCTGTTTGCCTGGGCATGGAGCCAGGGCTGGGGCCGAGAGATGCTCCTTCTTCTGCAGTTTGTCTGGGCATGGAGCCAGGACTGGGGCCGGGAGGCATACATTCCTCCGTGTTCGGGAGCAGATAAGAAGGCCCCGGCTGCTCTGAGGGCGGGCAAGACACAACAGTTGTATTGCAGGCAACTTATCACCTGGACTGATCAAGTAATTCATATATCCATAGATAAACTTGCAAGGAAACATAAGGAGAAAGAGGAAATAGGAAGGGAAAAAAAAAGATTTTAAATGTACTAAACAGATATGCAGGCAGTCCTTGACTTACAACAGTGCATTTAGTGACTGCTCAGAGTTACAGGGTTACTGAAAAAAGTGACTTATGACCGTTTTTCCCACTTGCAACCATTGCAGCATCCCCATGGTCACCTGATCAAAAATCTAGACCCGTAGCCATAAAAAACTGGCACGCGTAGCCATATCAGTGGGCACGCCAGCTCAGCTCCGGCGCGCATGTGCACACCAGCCAGCTGATATTCAGGCCTTCTGGGCCCACCAGAATTAGGGAAACAGGCTGTTTCCTGCCTCCGGAGAGCCTGTGGTGGGTGGGGAAGGCCCGTTTTTCTTTCTCACCTGGCTCCAGATCTAGGGAGGGCGAAAACAGCCTTCCCCAGGCCCTCTGGAGGCCCAAAATGGCCCGTTTCCCAACTTCTGGTTGGACACGAAGTATCATTTTTTGCTGTCCCCAGCCTCCAGAGACTCCTAGAGAGGCTCTGGAGGCTGGGGACAGCAAAAAACGTCCTTCCTGTCCAACCAGAAGTTGGGAAATGGGCCGTTTTGAGCCTGCGGAAGGCCTGGGGAAGGCTGTTTTCGCCCTCCCCAAATGCATAGAGAGGATCTGGAGCCAGGTGAGAAAAAAAAATGGGCCTACCAGGCCACTTGGCAACTGACTCACATTTATGACGGTTGCAGTATTCAGGGGTCATGGGATCCCTATTTTGTGACCTTCTGACAAGCCAAATCAATGAAACCAGATTCACTTCACAGCCGTGTGACTAATTTACCCACTGCAGCGATTCACGTAAGAACTGTGACAGGAAAAGTCGTAAAATGGGGCAAGACTCACTTAACGAACGTTTCACTTAGCAATCGGAATTTTGGGCTCGACTGTGATTGTAAATCGAGGATTACCTGTAAATAGCTATATCTTTATAAAGTGGCTGCGGCAAAGTTTTCAAGCAACACATTCAACTTTGACCATACAGAATCGTAGTGTGTGATCTTTCAGTAACAGCAACAGCGAGTTGGAAGGGACTTTGGAGGTCATCTAGTCCAACCCCTTGCTCATGCAGGAGACCTGTTCTAGGGATCTGAACTTTCCTTCAAGAAAGGGACCATTTAAAGACGGAACATTGACCAATGTTGTTAAGTCAATTTTGATAATCTGGTATGGAGGGATCCTTCCAGAATTACATCACTTCCCTTTTTGCATGGACAAATATTAAGGACAGATCAGTAGCTGACCATCATCAAATTGTCCATTTATTTAAAACACCTCAGAGGTATCAACATCAACATTGCCTTCTGTATCAGTTTTTAAAGCCTAATTCTAATCCTAATCCAAAATAGTGAGCAAACTGATCAAAATTTGGTTATTTATACCTTATTGGTTAGATACTGAAGGTGGCTCTGAACTTATGGAGATAAAAATATTTTAATAATAATAATAACAACAGAGTTGGAAGGGACCTTGGAGGCCTTCTAATCCAACCCCCTGCCCAGGCAGGAAACCCTACACCATCTCAGACAGATGGTTATCCAACAACTTCTTAAAAATTTCCAGTGTTGGGGCATTCACAACTTCTGCAGGCAAGTCGTTCCACTTATTAATTTTTCTAACTGTCAGGAAATTTCTCCTTAGTTCTAAATTGCTTCTTTCCTTGATCAGTTTCCACCCATTGCTTCTTGTTCTAACCTCTTCTTTGGAGAACAGCCCTATGCTTGAAAACTTTACGGCCACCTTTTTAAAGTTTTCAGAATTGGGTTCTGAGAAATTGAAACACATAATGTTGAAAGAGCCTGGAAGACTTCATTGATACCTTGAGCAGAATAATTTCAGCTACTGACCCCTAAGAGTTGTAATCTAACTTCGAGTACTTAACATGAAAAATTGCTGATCTGAAAAAAAGAAATCTTAACCCATCTCTTAAAATTAGGCTTTGTGTCAGGACTGGACAGCAGTCAGTACAATTCTGTTTTTGAAAGACGTTCAGGACAGAACTGGGACAGAAAAGGGTGATGATAAGTGAGTTTTAGAGATGAAATTATCAAGCAGACACAAGGACAAGAAGAATCAACATGATTTTAAAAAGGTAACATAACATAACATAACATCAGAGTTGGAAGGGACCTTGAGGCCTTCTAGTCCAACCCCTGCCCAGGCAGGAAACCCTACACCATCTCAGACAGATGGATATCCAACATTTTCTTAAAAATTTCCAGTGTTGGAGCATTCACAACTTCTGCAGGCAAGTCGTTCCACTTATTAATTTTTCTAACTGTCAGGAAATTTCTCCTTAGTTCTAAGTTGCTTCTTTCCTTGATCAGTTTTCCCCCATTGCTTCTTGTTCTACCCTCAGGTGCTTTGGAGAACAGCCCTATGCTTGAAAACTTTACGGCCACCTTTTTAAAGTTTTCAGAATTGGGTTCTGAGAAATTGAAACACATAATGTTGAAAGAGCCTGGAAGACTTCATTGATACCTTGAGCAGAATAATTTCAGCTACTGACCCCTAAGAGTTGTAATCTAACTTCGAGTACTTAACATGAAAAATTGCTGATCTGAAAAAAAGAAATCTTAACCCATCTCTTAAAATTAGGCTTTGTGTCAGGACTGGACAGCAGTCAGTACAATTCTGTTTTTGAAAGACGTTCAGGACAGAACTGGGACAGAAAAGGGTGATGATAAGTGAGTTTTAGAGATGAAATTATCAAGCAGACACAAGGACAAGAAGAATCAACATGATTTTAAAAAGGTAACATAACATAACATAACATCAGAGTTGGAAGGGACCTTGGAGGCCTTCTAGTCCAACCCCCTGCCCAGGTAAGTGTATTAAACTTTGAGATTTCTTAAGGGATGATATGATAGGTGTTGTTGAATTAGATTTTCCAATGGATTTCACTTCTTGTCTTCTGAGAAAATTTAACAGTGATTTGAACAGATGTATTTTCAGTTCAGACTACAGCTGGAAGGGACCTTGGAGGTCTTCTAGTCCAACCTCCTACTCAAACAGGAGACCCTATACCGTTTCAGACAAGTGGCTGTCCAGCTTCTTCTTAAAAACCTCCAGTGATGAAGGCAAACTGTTCCACTGGTTGTCATGGTTAGGAAGTCTCTCCTTAATTCCAAATTGTTTCTCGCCTTGATTATTGTTTATTTATTTATTTGTCAACAAGTATAAGGAAACAAGTAATAGAATAGACATAGACATGGACACATGAAAAAAATTGGCACAAATAAAAGGATATAAATAGGCAACACATAGCCATAAACACATAGAATGATTACATACAAATGGGGACAGTAGGACATGGATGGTAGGCACTCTGGTGCGCTTACGCACGCCCCCTTAGGGACCTCTTAAGAAACGTGAAAGGTCCACGGCAGACAGTTTAAGGTAAAAGGTATGGGGATTAGAGAGACTAACAACAGGATCAGGTAAAGTGTTCCAGACATTTGCTGCTCTATTGCAGAAGTCATATTTCCTACAATCCAGATTAGAGCGAATTACATTGAGTTTGAATCTATTGATAGCCCTTGTGTTATTACGGTTGAAATTAAAGTACTCATTTACAGATAGGACTTTTTGGTAAATAATCTTATGAACTAAGCATAGGTTGGAACATAGACGACGTAGCTCGAGGCTATGCGGACCTAAAATTTCAAGCCTGGTAGTTGAAATTAGTTTCCATCCATTGTTTCTTGTCTTGCCTTCAGTTGCTTTGGACAATAAGTTGATCCCCTCTTCTTTGTGGAAACCTGTCAAATACTGGAATATTGCAATCATGCCCCTGCCAGTCCTTCTTTTCTCTAGACTGGCTAAACCCAAATCCTGCAACAATTCTTCATATTTTTAACTCTCCAGGCCTTTAGAATAGAATAGAATAGAATAGAATTTTTTATTGGCCAAGTGTGATTGGACACACAAGGAATTTGTCTTGGTGCATCTGCTCTCAGTGTACATAAAAGAAAAAATACGTTCATCAAGGTACAACATTTACAACACAATTGATGGTCAATATATCAATATAAATCGTAAGGATTGCCAGCAACAAGTTATAGTCATACAGTCATAAGTGGAAAGAGATTGGTGATGGGAACTATGAAACGATTAATAGTAGTGCAGTTTCAGTAAATAGTCTGACAGTGTTGAGGGAATTATTTGTTTAGCAGAGTGATGGCCTTCGGGAAAAAACTGTTCTTGTGTCTAGTTGTTCTGGTGTGCAGTGCTCTATAGCGTCGTTTTGAGGGTAGGAGTTGAAACAGTTTATGTCCAGGATGCGAGGGATCTGCAAATATTTTCACGGCCCTCTTCTTGATTCGTGCAGTATACAGGTCCTCAATGGAAGGCAAGTTGGTAGCAATTATTTTTTCTGCAGTTCTAATTATCCTCTGAAGTCTGTGTTTTTCTTGTTGGGTTGCAGAACCGAACCAGACAGTTATAGAGGTGCAAATGACAGACTCAATAATTCCTCTGTAGAATTGGATCAGCAGCTCCTTGGGCAGTTTGAGCTTACTGAGTTGGCGCAGAAAGAACATTCTTTGTTGTCCTTTTTTAATGATGTTTTTGATGTTAGCTGTCCATTTTAGATCTTAGTTGCTCTTCTCTGCACTTTTTCCAATGGCTCAACATATTTTTTGTAACGTGGGGACCAAAGCTGGATGCAGTATTCCAGGTGTGGCCTTACTACGGTTTTATAAATTATTTTGTTTGTTTGAATTTACTTACTTATTTGTTTGTTTATTTATATTTTTCTGTTTCTAAACCACGCATCTTTCTCAGAGAAGGGCTCTGGTTATCCCCAGATATAGAAACTACAAACTCCGTACTAACTTCTTAGCATGGTGCAAAAACTTGGCTATTCTTTAAGTAATTTGGAGAAGAGTACAAACATATTCCTTGAACTATGAAGCTGAATGATTGGTTACAACCAGTGGTGCAATTCAGCCAGTTTGCACCACTTTGTGAGAACCGATTGTTAATATTCTGAGCAGTTTGGTGAACTGGTTGTTGGAAGATATCATTAGGGCAGAGAACCGGTTGTTAAATTATTTGAATCCCACCACTGGTTACAACTGATTTGAGTTTTTAATCTTACCACTTTGAGCTGCTTAGTCTCAACAAATGGAACAGCAGGGAAGTTGTAGGAATAAATAAATAATATAGAAAGATAGCAATAAATGAATCATTTTTGCAGTGGCATGCTATATGGAACTATCTAAGCACCGTGCTAGTGTCAGGCCCTTTTAAAGTGTTCAAAGCTTTTTCCACAAGATTCTTCTCAAGATAGAAACTGAATCCAGTAGGAATTGAAGTCAAGAAAGGCCACATAGAAGGTGAACCTTTAACTCATTCAGAAATGAACTGTTAGCTTTTAGATGGTCAAATTATTCACTATAGTTGGCATTAAAAGCAATGGATATTAATGAGGCAACTGTAACCTGTTGGAAATAACAACAATCAAATATTTATTCCCATACGTACAGGGGTGGAATTCATTTTTTTTTTACTACTGGTTCTGTGGACGTGGCTTGGTGGGTGTGGTGTGGCTTTGTGGGCATGGCTTTGTGGGCGTGGCAGGGGAAGGATACTGCAAAATCCCCATTCCCTCCTCACTCCTGGGGGAAGGATACTGCAAAATCCCCATTCCCACTCCACTCTGGGACCAGCCAGAGGTGGTATTTGCCGGTTCTCCGAACTACTCAAAATTTCCACTACAGAACCTGTCAGAACCTGCTGAATTTCACTCCTGCTTATATAGATATCTATATACATCATTTTCTGAGATTCAAAGTATTTTACCATAAATTTCTTATAAATTTCCTGCTTAATTATTTGCAATTAAAAAAAAAAATACTATTCTGAATAGGGCAGGAAATATAAGGCTGCTTTTCTTGAGCAATGAATTGCCCTGAGTTTAATTTTGTTGTGGGCTAGTCATTTTATCAGTAGGAATAACTAGTTTATTGTCAAATCTTAACAGACCATTTGGCAATAGATCATTAGGCAGTTTTCCAATAGCAAATTTTTAAAAAGAGAGCTCATGGTTTTTTTTTTAAATTTTAAATTCGCCTCTAAAAAGTGGCGTCTGAAAATGACAGGTTAATTTCAGATTCAAATTTGATTGAGCTTATGTCATTTTCATACTTAAGAGAACTAAAATAGAGCTGTCTTTAAAAACTGAGTGTTAGGCAAATGAATTCTAATGGAGGGAAAGAAATCAACATTATTCTGGACACGTATTTCTTGAATTAGTACTTTGTCTCTAATGTATCCAGGGTTTCTCTTGCCAGAGCTAATAGTACATAATTTTAAATTTCTAAAGTAAATTAAGCGCAGTGTGGAATAAATACCAATATTTATTCTAAGAGTAAATTGGGATACATTCATCTAGTTGTATAGCACTGAAATTAACAGTTCTAAAACAATGATAAAAGGGCCACACTCTGATTGAATTTGCATTGTAAATGGCGCCAAAAATATTCCCCTCTTTAAAGACGTTGAAACATTCTGTTTATTAGATTTTAGAACAGCCACAATCAAGATACTTCAGGCAGCAAGCAAAGTTAATTAGACACTTATATAAACATAAAGGCCTATAATAAAATAAAGGAGCACTGATAAAAGTTTTAAAAAAACTTTAACATACATTTGGCCACAATAAATTAGGGTTAGAAAAGTTAGGGTTCACCACAATGGTGGGATTCAAAATTTTTTACTACCGGTTCTTTGTGCATGGCTTGGTTGGTGTGGCGTGGCTTGGTAGGCATGGCAGAGGAAGAATACTGTAAAATCTCCATTCCCACCCCACTCCAGGGGAAGGTTACTGCAAAATCCCCATTTCCTCCCGATCAGCTGGGACTCGGGAGGCAGAGAATAGATGGGGGCAAGGTCAGTCAGAGGTGGTATTTACTGGTTCTCTGAACTACTCAAAATTTCCGCTACCGGTTCTCCAGAACTGGTCAGAACCTGCTGATACCACCTCTGGTTCACCACTCAGAAGAGCTCTGTTTTAGTTTGCTTTAATTTAATTTAAGTTGTAAGACTTTGAGATGTCAACCTGAAGGCTGGCCAGGTTACTCCTGGTGGTACCTGTTGTAAAATAGAAGTAAGGGAAGTAAGGAACTGAATGGAAAGGATAGACAGAAAACTATTCAACTCTTCCCTCTGCCTTCCTAACTTAATGCAGTGAGATTAGCTGCTACTTTTTTTTGTGGGAAAATATTCGGTGGTGAGATTCAGCCAGTTCGCGCTGGTTTGGGAAAACCAGTTAAATTACACCACCCCCTGCTATTAAAGTGGATTCTCGGTGCTGCACTGCAATGAAGAAACGGGCAATGGAGCAGCCGGTGTGAGAGAAGGAGAAGGTTGCTTTCCATATTTCTTCTCCCTGCTCATTCTCCTTTCCTTGTGCTGGCATCTCTGTTACCTGTTTCTCCATTGCAGCACAGCACCCAGGATCTACTTTGATAGCAGGGGGTGGTGTAATTTAACAACCGGTTCACCCAGGTCAGGTTTGCCATCACAGGAGACTTGTCACAGGGATGGGCCATGCCTTCCACGACAGGCCACCTGACCCTGGGCGAACCGGTTGTTAAATTATTTGAATCCCACCACTGAAAATATTGCTTGCTAGGACATGATCTTGAGCGCAGGTGTCAAACTCATGGCGTCACGTTGCCATCATGTGACGTACAGCGATGTTTTTCCCCTTTGCAGAGTTGGGGTGGGCGTGGCCTGTGTGTGCGGCATCTGACCAGTGGTGGGATTCAGCCAGTTCATACCTATTTGGGAGAACCAGTTGCTAACTTTCTAAGCAGTTCAGAGGACCAGTTGTTGGAAGAAATCTTATTTTGTGTTTTTCCACTTTACAGGGCTAATCCTGTAAGGAAGGCAGGAAGGAAACATTCTGGTGGTGTTTCTAGCCTAATCTTTATTGCCCTGCTTACAGAAACTGCCTCTCTGGTTAACCCTTATCACATTGTAACAGCTAAGGCGAAGCACCTCATCGACGTGAGGGATGTTGAGTTGGCCAACCCACATGGTCACATGACCACTGAGCCACACCTACCCAGCTGGTCATTAGGGCAGAAAACCGGTTGTTAAATTATTTGAATCCCACCATTGCATCTGGCCCACGGGCCACCTGTTTGACACCCTCGATCTATAGAACTTTAAAACTACTTAAGAACTTTCTAATAGCTATGGAACTTCAGGTCCCTTGTAAATGTACTCTTTGTGAATAAGTCTTTCTTTGGGTTGTCAAGAAAGTGGACATCCCGATGGCCAAAGTTTGAAGCTATAAAGGTCTTAAATTTTAGGAGAACACGAGTGTCTTAGAAGATGGAAAACAGGGATTAAGACCTAATGAACTGGGCTTTGGTTCAGTTGCTTATTTATTTATTTATTTATTTATTTATTTATTTATTTATTTATTTATTTATTTATTTATTTATTTATTGGGTTTGTACGGTTGTACAATTAAAAAAACAACAACCACAACTCTGGATGTTGTATGTTATTAAAAGTAGATAAAAACACCAACTATTGGCACATGATTACAGCATGTCTTCCCATTCCCCGAAGCATACCATGGTTCTCTTATTGAAGGCTCTTTTGATTGTTGGAAGGGAGGGAGCTATTTTGCTTTCCTTGGGTTTATTTCTCTATAGACATCTAAAAGCCATAAGATATCATTGTTCCAGCTTACAGCAAAGGGAGGAAAAGACACACAGAGAAAAAGAGAGAGCTGGGAGCCACCTACCAAACGTTTGAAAATTGTTGGGGTGAATGAATGAATGGAACTCATCCAAAGACTGAAAGAATCAAGTCTCAAACTCAAGCCAAATGCTTCACAAACAGGTGACTTCTCCCCTTGGAGAACATCACAAGTGAAAGCAGTTGATTGCAGTACTTTCCCCGACCCAAATATTAACACGCCTGATGGAACATACTTGTGGCCAACCCAAAGGTGCTTTTTCAGACGGCAACTGGACTTCCTTGTTTTTTCTCTGAAGATGTTTCACTTCTCATCCAAGAAGTTTCTTCAACTCTGACTGGATGGTGGGGAATGGAAAGATTTATATTCCTTGCTATTCCCAAAGAAGCTTCTTGGATAAGAAGTGAAACGTCTTCAAAAAAAAAATAAATCCAGGAAAGTCCAGTTGCCTCTTGAAAAAGCACCTTTGGGACAACCATGACCAGGTTGATGGAGAATCTCCATAGACTACTTGTGACCAAGTTCTAATCCAGAACTGGTCTCTGTTTTTTTGTTTATTTAGATTTAGGCATTACCCAACTCCAAAATGACTTTGGGCAACTCATAACATCAAGCCAACAACAAGTTAAAGGGGTCAAACAATATCAAACAATATCAATGGATTGTGTGATCCTACAAATCCAGTAATATCAATATTGTCCTATCAAAGGCTTTTGGGAACAGCACAAATAGTATTTTTGTGGAACATTCACTTAAAAGGAAAAAGTTGCTTGAGACTCAAGGATTGAACAGAGTCACCGTCCTTAGAGTTATCTGTGGAAATCTTTCGAGGTTTGAAAAGCTAATTTTGCCCCTTGCACCGCCTCACTTTAAGACATGTTTGGACATTAGCATAAAGGTTGTACGTGTTATACAAAGTGTAATTAATGAAGCTTTGATCCCCCAAATGTCAACTGGCTTGCCAAGTGTCATAACAAAGTGTCAAGCATCTGGTATACAGTTAATTTGTAGTCATTAACTGCATATTGTTGATGTGACAGTTTGTTAGCAAAGCAACCTTGACAGTTTGCGTTTTGTTATTGATTGACACCTTCAGGCCTCCCTCCCTATGTAGTTTACATTCTTTGTGGATCTTGCCTCAGGTTGCATTTTCACTTTTAGGTAGGTAAGTTAGCCTGATTTGGGTCCTAGCCTTCTCACCTTTCTCTGAAAATCCCCCTGAGATCAGATAAAGAGGGAGTGAAATTTTTGCAGAAGGTAGGGTAGCAAAAGGACATGAATTCTGAGTGAACAACTTATGGATGTTTTGTTGCTTCCCATTTTTTTCAGATCACTTGGACTAGTACAACACAAAGACTACATGCTGATATAAGTGTAAGATTTTGAGGTGAAACCAAATGCTGTGAGGTTCCTTGCAAGCAGCCAGATCAGGTTTTTTCCCCTTTGATTTCTCCTAGTTGCAGTTGTGATAGGTCTTCTTGTTACACATCCAGTTTTCACTGGTTCCTTCCGCTTGTCTGTTGAGGGAAGGAAGGATGAAACATATCCTCCCATCAATAAAGTCCATCCGATCTTCTTAGTCCATCCTAGCTCTTACCAAAGTATGTCCTCAAAAAATTATTAACTATTAACCACATTTGTCAGACCCTCATAGGTATATTTGACTGTGCTTCTTTGTGGCTTCCATGCTATGAAACAGTCCTTGAAAACTGTTCAATTTTAGCATGATTAACAAGCTGAACCAGACTAGAACTGGAAGGGACCTTGGAGGTCTTCTAGTCCAACCCCCTGCTCCAGCAGGAGACTCTATATCATTAATGGTGAATATTTTCGGCACCAGAAACGCGGAAACATCACTGAGTGTGTGCTCATCAGAAAAGCCGAACTTCTGGGTTCTACCTTGCATGAGCGCCCAACGATCAGCTAGCCGGTGCGCATGCACAGTCCAGTTTTTGGCACTGCTGAGCGCGCAAAGGGATCGCGCTCCAGAAAAGACGAACTTCCGGGTTCTGGCACGTATGCGCACTCAACAATCAGCTGGCCGGCGTGCATACTTACACCGGTTTTTGGCACTGCCACATGTGCAAAGGACAGCTGATCATCGCATGCGCATGCATGGCAGAAACCCGGAAGACAAACAGGCAAGGCCACGCATACTGGGTGACATGGCTTCGCGTGCCACTTTGGACACGCATGCCGTAGGTTCGCCATCACGGCTCTATACCATTTCAGACAGATGGCTGTCCAGTCTCTTCTTAATAACCTCCAGTGATCAAGATGTTTTGCTTCTCATTCAAGAAGCTTCTTCAGTCTGACAGGATAGTGGGGAATGGAAGGAGCTGAGGAAGCTTCTCGGATGAGAAGTGAAACGTCTTCAAAAGAAAAAAAAACCCAAGAAAGTCCAGTTGCTTCCTGAAAAAGCATCTTTGGGACAACCATGACCTGGATTACTGAGAATCTCTACGTGCTTCCAGTGATGAGGCACCCAAAACTTCTGAAGGCAAGCTGTTCCTCCGGTTAATTGCTCTCACTGTTAAGACGTTTCTCCTTAATTCCAAGTTGTTTCTCTCCTTAATTAGTGTCTTAGGAAGAGCTTCAGAAAACATATTTAGTTTGGTTTGGATGTAATGGTAGAAACTGACCAAAGCTATAAGATCTGATTCTTAGCCATGAAGGTGGCATGTTGACACACTTCAGTGTAATTATTTTAGGGATTTCCATTTAATCAGAATATTTTATCGTCACTTTTGTGATTCTGTGGAATTGCATGCTTTGCTGGTTTGATGATTCTAAATTGACTATTGTTTATTAGATGGCAATGTTAATTTTATTTATGTAAGGACTTGTAATTTTGGGTTGGATTTATGTTCTGTTGGTGTTTTTTTTTGCATTATGGTTTGCATTGATGGTTTATTACACGCCTCGTTGATGGATGCACAACTGCTGTTACTGAAAAAAAGCATTTCTTCAGGTCATTAAATAATAACTCACTATTATTAGAAATATTAGAATAACGAAGTGGTTGGATGGAGTTCACTAGGATGCAACTTATTACCACCTAACTCCCGAACTGCTTTCTTGACCTGTTTCTGTGAATTTCACTAAGAAAACTGTCCTCAATTTAATACAGAAAAAATATCCACCCTAAAAGATTTTACATCCAGATAATGAATTCACCCAGTCCCTTAGGATCTTCACTCTTCATCTCTGTGTTTTAAAAACAAATAAAAAAACCCTCAGCAAGGTTTTAAAAACAATTTGACAAAATATGATTGGGAATTTAAAACTCAGTTTTGTACCATATCTCCACTCATTACCTGTTGTGTTAACAGCAACAAAAGTGTGTATCTTTAGTATAGAGAATAGGTACGATTTATATTGACTGTTTCCTAATATGATTTGATTGCTTATTTGTACCCTATGACTATCATTAAATGTTGTACTTTATGATTCTTGATGAATGTATCTTTTCTTTTTATGTACATTGAGAGTGTATGCACCAAAGACAAATTCCTTGTGTGTCCAATCACACTTGGCCGATAAAGAATTCTATTCTATTCTATTCTGTTCTGTTCTATTCCACCCCACCCCACCCCACCCTACCCTACCTTACACCCTACCCTACCCTATTCTATACCCTACTCTACATCCTACCCTACCCTACCCTACTCCCTACCCTACCCTACCCTATCCTACCCTATTCTATTCCATTTCATTCTACCCTATGCTACCCTACTCTATACCCTACCCTATTCTATTCTATACCATACTCTACACCCTACCCTACTCTACACCCTACCCTACCCTACCCTACTCTACCCTACCCTATCCTACCCTACCCTACCCTACTCTATGCTACTCTACCCTACCCTACCCTACCCTATCCTACCCTACCCTACCCTACCCTATCCTATCCTATCCTATCCTATCCTAAATATGGCATGGATTGATTACAAGAAGGCATTTGAGTCATTACCCCACAGTTGGATTAACACCTGTCTGGAAAACTTTGGAACCAGCAAAAATATTTCTATGTTCAGTTTCCCTTTCCATTCCATTTCCTACTTAGCTGTAGAGCTAACTGGTTCATGTCCATCCTTAGAACCAACCACCTTTGCAAGTCACGTTTAAAGAAAGGATTATGTGATGCCAAGTCCCCTTTGTTTTGGAAAAGGAAGAATAATTTTCAGGTTGACAGATGGAAGTGCAAATTGTACTTTTAGAGTTACAATTTCCTCTTAGTCCTGGAAATTCATTGTGAGAGAGTCACACTTTCTCTCTACCTAACCAACTCCTAGGATTAGGTTGTGAGGAAAAAGAGAGAAATCTTTGAACTTGATACTTCCAGAGAATTTGCAAACCAGCTCTTTTTGAAACAAGACTTAGATGGAAGCATAGTTGATTAAAAGGGATCACTGTGTTTGCACTGATGTTGATTTATTTACATTTATGTTGATGAAAGATACTTATTTTTAATTAATAACCGATGCACATTTTCCATAGATTTAGTAGAGTTGAGAAATTCTAATAAGAGGTAAATAAGCAGATGAATAAATAAAAGTATACGTCAACCTTGTACTCTTGGAGAAAACATCTGATATAAAATATTTAAGAAATATGCTTGATTCTCTCCTTTTCTTGTTGATATTTTCACGAGTCTTTAAAATAAAATACACAACCCCATTTTTATAGGTTGAAATCTGTTTTTCCCCTCCTAACAAATGAAAATAATCCTCTCTCCAAGACAAATTAAAACATGTACAATTTATTTTTAATCCCTTCGTTCTATCATCATACTTACTTTTCTATAATAAAATCATAGTAGCTTTACTTTTTAATCAAATGTGGATTATCACAATGCCATTTACAAAGCCGAGAGGCTGACGGCATTAATATATTGTATAACTGTTAGTTTGTTTTCTATCTCTTCTTTGCACTAAATAATTCTTGGAGGCCTCAATGTATTAAATGCAAACGTTAATAAATACATATGTTTGCTTTTGTCTCCAATAGACACATTTTTTTTGTTCTCTGATTTTAAGAGCCACAAAAGAACGAACATCTTCAACTCACCAAACCTTATAATAGTTCTCCATTTACTATAGACAGTACAGACAAATTATTATCCAAAGAATCTGCATTTTTCTAAAGCTGAGTAAAAAATGTAAAATTTCTGGCAATTTTAAAGGGGGAATGGATCGAGAATCACTGAAATGTCTACAATATTAATTTTTATGCCGTCTTTTAATGGTTTGATTTAACTTGGCTTTACTTAGTCAAGAGACGATCCACCGAGCTGTTTAAAAAAACGTTAGCCAGAAAACAAAAACCATTAGCCAAGCTCCCAAAATTCAGGAAAACTGAAGTTCAGGACCTGTCAGTGTTCTAAGACACAAAGTAGTATAAAAACGTCTTGAGGGAACTACGGATGTTCATCAATGTAAATATCTTGCATTGTTGCATTAATTGTCCTAAAGAAAACGCTTCATTGAAATCATTCTTTACTCTTTGCAAAGTTTTTATTTTGTTCAACTTTGTTGAAAAAAAAAAAGCAAAGAAAGCATGGAGTAGTAAAAACAAATGGTGTTCCGATTTGCGTAAATGCTTTCTACTAATGCTAAACTATAGGGACATGGTAGCTCAGTGGCTAAGATGCTGAGCTTGTTGATCGAAAGGTCGGCAGTTCAGCGGTTCGAATCCTTAGTGCTGCATAATGGGGTGAGCTCCCGTTACTTGTCTCGGCTTCTGCCAACCTAGCAGTTCGAAAGCACGTAAAAAATGCAAGGTCAAAAACAGGGACCACCTTTGGTGGGAAGGTAACAGTGTTCTGTGCACCTTTGGTGTTTACTCATGGCAGCCACATGATCATGGAGACATCTTTGGACAGCGCTGGCTCTTTGGCTTTGAAACAGAGATGAGCACCGCTCCCTAGAATTGGGAACAACTAACACATATGTGTGAGGGGAATCTTTACCTTTACCTTAATGGTAAACTGCTAATGGAGACCAATCCTGTATGCAATTCATAAATGCAATTCATGAATAACCTCAGATTCTGAAGTGCCAAAGAAGTCAACTAGCTTGTCTTTCAATTTTATTTCACCATGTCTCTAGGTAACTAAACTAAAACTGGAGATTTATTTGGGAGAAAATTCCTAATTTGACTGCAAGGACGTTCAATTAGTTTGAAGGTGGAGAGTTATGACATGACACACCTTTGGAAGCCTTAAGACTTATATAGGGGTTCTCTAGGGTTAGTGTTTTTCCTGTCAATGTTTTCAGCATTACTAAAATTATCCACCCAAGTTATAAAGGATAATGTTTTCAATTTGGAACTCCATACAAGTCATCTCCAAGTTTGATGTGTCTTTGATTTGCTGCATTTTATTTCTGGGTATGCTGGGCAAAAACATGCTGAATGATAGCACTTTGTTTGGGGTAGTAGTTAATCACAATCTTTTCCTGAATAATGATGTATTTGTAGCTTGGTGCAAATCCACAGCTAATGCTGTTATGGGTTAAAATGCAGAAGAATCACCTTTCAAACCATAATTATATTTTTATTTATAATACAAACTCGGGCACAACCATCCCTCCAATTTTACTTAATTCTCCTCTTCGTCAACAATAGTTGCTCTCCACTTTTTCTTTAGACAGGAAAGCTGAGTGTCTAATGGCATGAAATGAGAAAATTCCAACCCTTTTGCAAACTTTTTCAACAACCTTCCCTTAAAACAGCAGATCAAACAGGATTCTTGTGCGGCAATAGATTTGATTTTGGCCTTGACAATTTTCAGATAAACGTATTGTATAAAGTTGTTACAAAAGTTACAATAAAATTTATTGCACCATCCTTGGCCTTCCTTTGCATTCTTTTATGACAACCGAGTATAGTAAATCACTGCTTTCCTTCATATTACAATGGTGCAATAAACTATATACAGATTTACGGAAGCCAGATGTTGAGTTCCGAACTGAAGTAAGTTTTAAACCACAGTTACATCTTCGAGGCTGAGCTTATATTATCCCAACTCTTGGAATTTCTGTTTGGGGCTTTCAACTGTAGAATGGAATGGAATGGAATGGAAAGTGGAATGGAGTGGAGTGGAGTGGAGTGGAGTGGAGTGGAGTGGAGTGGAGTAGAGTAGAGTAGAGTAGAGTAGAGTAGAGTAGAGTAGAGTAGAGTAGAGTAGAGTAGAGTAGAAGATTAGAGAATAGAATAGAATAGAATAGAATAGAATAGAATAGAATAGAATAGAATAGAGAATAGAATTATAATACTTTATTGGCCAAGTGTGATTGCATAAACAAAGAATTCGTCTCCAGTGCATAAGCTTTCAGTGTACATACCAACAATAGAATAGAATAGAATAGAATAGAATAGAATAGAATAGAATAGAATAGAATTGTTTATTGGCCAAGTGTGATTGGACACACAAGGAATTTGTCTTGGTGCATATGCTCTCAGTGTACATAAAAGAAAAGATACCTTCATCAAGGTACAACATTTACAACACAAATGATGGTCAATATATCAATATAAATCATAAGGATTGCCAGCAACAAAGCAACGAACAGAGTAATATAATCATAAGATACCAATAGGAGAAGGTAGTAGAAAAGATGAGAAGTATAATAGTAATACAGCCTTCTACATGGGTAAATCAATGGCTCCTTGAATCAGAATCTAATCCAGGGGTGTCAAACTCAAGGCCTGTGGGCTGGATTTGGCCCACGGGGTGCTTAGATCTGGTCCGCGGGGCCACTCTAGAAAAGCAAAGGACCAGCCCGCAGTGCCTCTGCCAGTGAAAACAGAGCTCGGAGGAGAAAGGGAGAGAGAAAAGACAAAGAAAAAGAAGGAAAGATGGGAAGAGAGCAAGGAAGGAAAAATAAGGAAAGAGGGGAAGGAAGAAGAAAGCAGAATGAAAAGGGAAGAGGGAAGGAAAAAGAAGAAAATTAAGGAAGGGAAGGGAAGGGAGGAAGGAAGGAAGGAAGGAAGGAAGGAAGGAAGGAAGGAAGGAAGATTATAATGAGAGTGAGGGAGTATCTGAGGGAAGTACTGCCTTAGTACTTGTCCACCACAGGTGCCCCCGACATGAGTGACATCGAGCTGGCTATGCCCACCCTGGCCACATTCACCCTGGCCATGCCCACCCTGGACACGCCCATCCCACCCCCCTGAGGTCAAACACAACCTTGATGTGGCCCCCAATGAAATCAGGTTTGACACCGCTGATCTAGTCCACTCTAGGGTCAATGAATTGATTTCACAGGTCTAATTCCTTTTCCGAAGGCTATCACTCTTTGTGTTGGCTGAATTCACATCAATGTAACGCCTCGATGTACACAAGTAGTTGTAGGAATGTTTGTCCTAATCTGTGATCATCTGTTTATGGTTACACTTCTGAGCAATCGCACGTAGGAGTAAGTTCCCCTTAACAAAGATTGTAGGGCGATAATGTTAAGTACTATTAGTTTTTAACTGACTGGATTAAGCCTCACAACAACAGTTGTAAGCACACATCCCATTTCTTCCAATTCAGTATTTCTAAATGAATCATTTCCCGAAGACAGAATACTGGGAACGCTGATATTATGATATCTATCTTAGAAATCATTTCAGTGGATGCTTATCAACTTATCTTTTCTGTTGATTTGGGCAATATGATGTAGCTATTGTCTCCTTCAAGACTAACTGCTTCATCCTGCACATGTTAAATCCTGTTGAATTCACTGCTGATGGCTTTCAGGTAAGTAGATCCACAATTGCCATGGAAAACACTTATACTTCCTTCCCTTATGATAAAACACAGACGGTAGCGTTTCCATTGGGTCTGCAACCCAAGCTAAACGGGTTTTAAATTAAAATGCATTTTAAATTAAAATCCCAAGTAAAGAAGTAAAATAATTCATCCAAGCGGTTATTCTTGTTGCAGGTTGGTCGAAATAACAAGGAAAAGCCGAGCAATTATTTCTCTGCGCCGGAAAAAAAACACACAGTTTTATTCCTGCTTATTAAAAATGAATGTTTGAGCCACGCTGAATATTTGTTTTAAAACGGGCAAGGGGGGAGGATTAAAATACCTTAATCAGGCAGGAGGAAAAAAAGAAAAAGAAAAAGAAAAGGGGGGGGGGGGAGAAGGAAGCTTTAGCCACTTGATTAGGGCAGATTTTCACCATCTGCTTCGACGTTCCTCAGGATCTAGTTCTCTGCCTGAGCACTAATTTGTGCACTTCCTAGAAATTGAAATCTCTCAGCAAGCAAATTAACAAGAGCAGGGATTCAGTCATAATGGCGCGTCTCCCCTTTTGTTTCGCTCTGGCAGATGGACAGGGGTGCGCTGAAATTGAATTCAGCTTTAATTGCATTGTGCCATTTAAAATTTTATCTGCTCCACAGATTTTGTTTACGACGTACAGGATTGCAAAACCTTCCAGTGTCTGCCGCTTCCCTCCTCATTGGAGCCCCCACCCCCCACAAGCCCCTATAGATCGGTGCGATGATGACTGGGTGATTATCCCCTCCTTTCACCTATGGGTGACTTGTTTTTAAACAAGGAGAAGTTGGGCTTTGCCTCCCGTTTGCGTTTGGCTGGGGCGGGTGGAAACGAAGAAATTGTAACGATCTCTCCAGCAAGGGAAAACGTCAGGAAATGAAGCCCCTCTAGAAGCGCACCTTGGTTTGTCTGGCTTTTCCATGGAGGCACTGTACGTTGCCAATCATTAAATCTGACCCCTTTAGCTGCCGATGTCTGAATTTACCAGGTAATGCTTGGAATGAGTGAATAATTTGCACAATAAAAGATTTCTCCAAGGTTCTGTTTGTCTTCAGGTTGCACAGAATGTCCTAGCTATTCTTTACTTTACCTGATACATTAAATATTACCAGATCTACTCATTAACTTTGTTATGGAAATCATTTCATTTAATTGATTTCTTTCTTTCCTTTTGTTAAAAGCTTCCTCCTGAAACCAAAGCTTAGTTTCTCTAAAGCAGCAGCTTTAAAAAATATCTTCTTTTCCCAATGGCATGGAAACTAATTTTGAATGAAATGTTGGTTATCCTTCTGTGCCTAATCTGAAGGCTCTTTGACGTGTGACTTTTTCATGCCTTGGTTCATACATCAGATTGCTAACTGTGGGGTTTAATGTACTTGTTGATTTTAATTCTGTTTGTATTCCTGAGCAATCCAGAGATGCAAAGTTTTGCTGATAACTATAGTTTAATATTACAAAGATGTTGAGACTTTGGAAAAAGTGCAGAGAAGAGCAAATAAGATGATTAAAGGCCAGGAGACCAAAACATATGAAAAAAGGTTGCAGGAATTGGGTTTAGATAAACTACAGAAAAGAAGGACTGGTGGTGGGGCATGATAGCAGTATTCCAGTATTTGAGGGCAGGGGTGAAATCTAAAAATTTTTCCTACCGGTTCTATGACCAATTAAGCGTGGCTTAATTAATGGGTGTGGCTTGGTGGTCAGGTGACCGAATGGGCATGGTCAATAATAATAAACAATAAAATAAATAATAAAAATAATATACAGTTTTGGGAGGCACCGGTCTACCTTCTTTAAAAATAGAGGCTTCAATCTACCCGTTGTTTTACTGAGAGGCACTGGTCTACCTTCTTTAAAAATAGAGGCCCCGGTCTACCAGGTGCCTTTTACTGAGAGGTACCGGTCTACCAAGTGCCTTTTTTTGGCAGGCACCGGTCTACCATCTTTAAAAATAGAGGCACTGGTCTACTAGCTGCCTACAGTGCTGATCAGCTGTAGTGCGGCAGTCATTTAAGGCCGTTTGCAGCTATATCACCACCAAGCGCTTCAGGGACAGAGAAGAGGAACAGCGAGACGTGGGCAGTGGGGGGGGGCAGGGCTTTTTGTTACCGGTTCTCCGAACTACCTGCTCCCATCGCTACCGGATCGCATGATCCGGTCCGAACCGGGAGCATTTCACCCCTGTTTGAGGGGCTGCCACAAAGAAGAGGGGGTCAAAGCACCAGAGGGCAGGAAACAATGGATGGGAACTAATCAAGGAGAGAAACAACCTGGAATTAAGGAGAAACTTCCCAAAAGTGAGAACAACCAGTGGAACAGCTTGCCTCCGGGAGTTTTGGGTGCTCCATCACTGGAGGTGTTTAAGAAGAGACTGGACTGCCACTTGCCTGAAATAGTATGGGGTATCCTTGCTTGAGAAGGGGGTTAGACTAGAAGACCTCCAAGATCCCTTCCAGCTCTATTCTGAATTAAATTGGATTAATTTCAAACTAGATCAAACATTGCAAATCCTGATCTGTGCATACTTTATTTAATCTAGAAGTGATTTATTTAATCACTTAACACATTTTTATACTGGTGATCTACAAAATTCAGCAAACAATGTGCAAAAAGGAATACCAAACCATGAGCATTTTCATCTTTCTAGCACCATAAAAAGTTGCTTGCTAAGAAAGGTACAGATTGGTGGCATCTCAGTTTAGATGCCTTTCCTTGAACATGGCTTCAAATAATGTCAGGAGGTAAATATTAACAATCAGAGAATACGATTATAGTAATTTATTAATAATTTATTAAACCTTATGCCGTCCAACTCTCAACAACTCTGGGTGGCTCAACACAATTGTACACATTGCAATTAAAAACATAAAAGATACAGATAAAAGTTGCAAGATCTCCTTTTCACACGCTGAAGATTCAAAAATGAAAGCCAACTAAATAGGAGAAAACCGCAAAAATAATATCTTAGTTAGTTTTCTTGAATGGTACATATGTTTTGTAACAGATTCCTTGAAGGAGATTTCTCTCACAGTAATATTTGGTGCTCTTTCCTCTCCCTTTAATTTAAATCTCTAATATATTTGGGTTTTATTTTGAAGCCATGGCGTGTGGCTCTAAAAAGTTAAATTGAGAGTGGATTGTCACCTCAAGTGTTGACATCAGAATGACATGTTTTAGTAAAATTCAGCCCCCTGAGCCTCTCTTTGTTGGTCAGTTTTGGCCAGTTGTAGTTCATGGAGCTTTCAGACATGATGTTATTGGTCACGAGAATCCGTGGATGACTTTCTCCACGTTCGTAGTCCAGCTACCACGTCTTAGCTCGTTGCCTACTAGCCATGACATGATCTCCTGCCTTTCAAACCTAGCGCAGTCATGGCATCGCCCCGTGTGGCAAATGGTATAAGCTGTTGTAAAACTGTTTATCTATGTGATTAAGACATTGCAACACCATCCAATTACTTTTTTTAATTTAATTACGCTAGGAGAGAGAGAGAGAAAAAAAAAAGGAGAATAGTATAACAGAAAGTCTTGTGGCAGGGAATATGTAAAATGTAAATTGAAGAGCCGTGAAAATTTCATGCATTGACAGTCTGATTTGTTCTTATTTCCAACTTGTTATGAAGAGTGGCTTCCTTAAATGCAGTAAAACAAGACGTAGGGGCGTTTAGCAATTACTGTGTTCTACATTGGAATAATTACATACAGTGTGCGTTTCGTAGCCACTGTGTGAAACCAGAATTCTTTGGGGCCCATATCAATTTTGTCTTTTAGACAGTGTAAATAAAGCTGAATCTTCAACTTTCAAATTAAAACTGATAACCTTGGGCAATCAGGGCTTTTATAAAAATAAAAGAAGAGGGGGGTGTAAGTTTGCCTTGGAACAGGTTGTGTCTCTGAAATGCTTTTGGGACTAAAGAGATCAATTAAGTGTGTATAAACAAACAGTTGGAAAAAAAAGCTACTAAAACAACAGAGGAGAAAGATTTCTATTGGGCTCCAGGGGAGGAAAGTTTCATTAACTAGATCTGAAGTCCAATGGCCCTCTATAAACAGGCATTAATTAAAGAATGTAAAAAATAAAAGTTTCAGACCTTGCAATATGTTAATGATCATATGATTCAGGGTTTGGGAAGAGAGGTGCAGCAGAGGTCATAAAATAAGCATGAAGCATTTAATATGAGTGCTTGGCAGGGATTTCTGCAAATTAGTTGGTTATTTGCTGGTCCAAAGCAAATTAAGGTGATTTTGCTTCACTTGCTAATTTTTTATGTGCATGCTTGGCAAAATGTTTTTCACAAATGAATGAAGGTTATTGTTAATTGCATAATGAGAAATATTAACATATTTAAATAAGACAGGATCGGCTGTCATGAGGTACTAACGTTAAGTTTCACTTGACGGGCCTCTACAAATCTCCTGTACCATGACAAACCATAAAATTACATTTTGTAAATATCTGAATGTGTTTGCCTTCAGATTGGTGGTTTAAGCAATTTTGCTGATCTTCCAATAAATGAGTTTCCTGTTGAATTAAGTTTTTTTTTCCTTTTACGTGGCCATGTAAAAATTACTTTTGGAAAGAACTTCATTCTTTGAAAGGATAGAGAATACTTGTAGCTCGGGTTTTAGATTTTGGCACTGGTTTGCTCTCCGAGCTTGTTTCAATTTAGTTTCTGAATGTTTCGTTACCAGACTAGGTAACGTCATCAGCAGGATTTTCTTGTCCTATTCCTCTTTAGCTTATATGCCCAGAGAACAGCACCTTCTACTGTGGCCAAGACTGCCTGCCAACTAGGAATCAATGGCCAGCAACCTCGCGGGCATCCAAAACAGAGATGGCAAGACACCATCAACGAAGATATACAAGTCATGGGCCTACACCCTGGAGAAGCAGCTGACCATGCAAAGTTCTGTTCAATGATCCAAACAGTGGACCTGCACCTGCAAGAATATGTTAGGAAGAAGCAGAAGATTCCTCTTTATTATATATGTCTTGTCTAGCATACTTCACTTAATCCTCTAGGGAAAGATTGAAGGCAAACGAGGTCCAGGCAGAAGAACATCATCATGGCTTCAAAATCTAAGGGACTGGTTTGGATAAAACTCAGCAGCACTTTTTGGTGCAGCTGTTGATAAAAATAGGATCACCAACATGATCACCAACGTCCGATGATGGATATGGAAGAAGAAGAGGAGGAGGAGGAGGAGGAGGAGGAGGAGGAGGAGGAGGAGGAGGAGGAGGAGGAGGAGGAGGAGGAGGAAAAGTAGTAGTCTTGTGTGTCACAGCAATTAACAAGCATTTTGATTTAGATCCAGCATATGAATATGTAAGAAACCAGACCATTCAAACAACCAATCAACAAGAGAACCATTTCGCTGCTCAGAATTTAAACATAATTCCAAACAACCAACCAATCACATGACCAACTGACCAACTGGCACACAAGACATAAGTAAGCTAAAGAGGAATAGGACAAGAAAATTATGCTGATGGTGTTACTCAGCCTGGTAATGAAACATTCAGAAACTAAATTGAAACAAGCTTGGAGAGCAAACCACTGCCAAGGCCTTCATTCTCTTCACTTTCCTATATGGAATAACATTTAACTTGTTGCTTGGTTCAGATTATTATAAATATATTCATGAACATACCTAGATGATTGCAGGTACAGCAACATTTGAGCAAAAGGAGAGGATAGAACCTAATGGGTTGAGATGAAGATGGTGATTCAAATTTGGGCGATCCATAAGAAGATGAATAGAAGACAAAATAGTTTTCATCTCCTGTAGAAGATATATTTTTTTATTATTATTTGGGAGGGCCGAGCTAGCTTTCAGGCTCCATGTCCTGTAGCTGTCATTCCTTCCCAGCTCCTTGACAAGCAGAGTTGACTTCCTATGCATGGACAGGGCAGGGAAGAGGAACATAGAATAGCAGAGTTGGAAAGGACCTTTGAGGTCTTCTAGCCCAACCTTCTGTTCAAGCAGAAGATCCTATACCATTCCAGACAAATGGCTGTCCAGCCTCTTTTTGAAAGTCTCCAGAGATGGAGCACCTATAACTTTTGAAGGCGAGCTGTTCCATTGGTTGATTGTTCTCACCGTTAAGAAATTTCTCCTTAGTTCTAGGTTGCTTCTCTCCTTGGTTAGTTTCCACCCTTTCTTGTTGTTGTTTTTTGTCTTCCCTTCTGATGCTTTGGTAAATAGTTTGACCCCCCTTATCTTCGTAAGAGCCATATAAAGGAGGAGGAGGATAGACTCGATGAGCCCTGAGAAGGTAAGGGAAGAGCCATATTTGTAAGGCCTGGGATACCTACTGAGACCAGGTAGGCAGGCAAATAACACCATCTGGTAAGAAAATTTATAGGCTTCTGCATTTGTCGCCATCTGTAGCACCCACAGATCTTTACCTAGTTAAAATTCAGCTAAAATACATTCACTCATATAAATGGATCACAAGACTTGCTTTTCTATTCTGCTACCCTTCCTCCTGTTGTCTTTCTTGCTGCTGAAGGGACTCTCGCAAATCACGCTGAGCTCTCTAGTCTTATTTCTCACCTGACTGTAGGAAGTGCTGTAATAAAACACAGTTTTCAAAAATGGAAGCCTGCTCAAGCTATGATCTATCTTTCTTTCTTTCTTTCTTTCTTTCTTTCTTTCTTTCTTTCTTTCTTTCTTTCTTTCCTTCCTTCCTTCCTTCCTTCCTTCCTTCTTTCCTCCCTCCCTCCCTCCCTCCCTCCCTCCTTCCTTCCTTCCTTCCTTCCTTCCTTTTTTCTTCTTCCTTCCTTCCTTCCTTTATTCATTCTTTCTTCCTTCCTTCCTTCCTTCCTTCCTTCCTTCCTTCCTTCCTTCTTTCCTTCGTTCTTCCTTCCTTCCTTCTTTCCTTCTTTTCTTTTTTCTCCTTCCTTTCCTTTCCTTTCCTTTCCTTTCCTTTCCTTTCCTTTCCTTTCCTTTCCTTTCCTTTCCTTTCCTTTCCTTTCCTTTCCTTTCCTTTCCCTGGTACCCTCAAGAACCTTTCACACATGACTCAAAATCTGTTCCAGGGGCTTCTCCCGATCTTTGGAGAAGGTTTTTTTTTTTAAAAAAAAAATTCTTGGAAAATCTGTCATCCTTGAGTCTCCTAAGGAGTGCAATCCATGGCTAGAAAGAGATAACACGGTACCCACCTTCTGCAAACCAAAGATGCCAGAGAAATAAATCTTATGGAAAAATCTTTATTTAAAAGACACACACACACACACACACACACACACACACACACACACACACACATCCAAAATTGTGAAGATTATTATTAGCTAGGCTTTGTTCGGTAATACAAATGGCCCAGTTATAAAGTTCTACTTAGAACTAGGGTTTTCTACTTAGTTTTAAGCATAGTTTTTTCTTCCTATGCTCACTTCCACATTTGCGGATACAGTTGATCCTCAACCCATGATGATTCACCCCAAAATTTCTGTTGGTAAACGAGACATTTGTTAAAGTGAATTTTGCCTCATTTAACTCGACCTTTCTTCCCTGAAACACGGCAGTTGTGAAGTTAGTAACAGGGTTGTTACGTGTATCAGGCATCCCTGTGGACTTTCCTTCTCAGAAGGTTGCAAAAGTTGACCACAGGACCTCAGGACATAATATGAGTCAGTTGCCAAGCGGTCTATATTTTGATCACATGACCATGGGAATGCTGTGTAAGTTATAAACGTGAAAAAAATAGTCATAAGTCACCTATTTCAGTGCCGTTGTAACTTTGAATGGTCGCTAAAGAAACTATTGTAAATTGAGGACTACCTGTATCATCAGGGAAAGTCTACTGCAAACCCATCAATGTTTGGGGTATGTCTCGTTTAATGAAAAGAAGGACTAGGGGGGTGACTTGATAGCAGTGCTCCAATCAGAGGTGGTACTAAGCCACTTCGGACTGGTTCAGGCGAACCGGTAGTGGAAATTGTGGGTGGGTCCGCCTCTCCACCGGACTGGTTCTATGCTGTCCTATTTAGGCATGTTTATTAGGCCAGGCACATGCACGGAAGATGCACATGCTCACATTTTCAGTGCTGGGCGAACCGGTAGGTAAATCATGTGAATCCAACCTCTGGTTCCAATATTTGAGGGGCTGCTACAAAGAAGAGGGAGTCAAGCT
The DNA here is from genome assembly GCF_028640845.1 of Ahaetulla prasina. Lineage (NCBI taxonomy): Eukaryota > Metazoa > Chordata > Lepidosauria > Squamata > Colubridae > Ahaetulla > Ahaetulla prasina. The sequence continues at coordinate 123,751,830 of NC_080543.1, forward strand.
GTTCTCCAAAGCACAAGGAAGGAATGGATGGAAACCAATGAAGGAGAGAAGCAACCTAGAACTAAGGAGAAATTTCCTGACAGTTAGAACAATGAATCAATGGAAGGATTTGCCTCTAGAAAGACATGAGTGCTCCAACACTGGAACTTTTAAAAGAAGAGATTGGAGAACCATTTGTCTGAAATGGTACAGGGCTTCCTGCCTGAGCAGGGGGTTGGACTAGAAGACCTCCAAGGTCCCTTCCAACTCTATTATTCTGTTCTGTTCTGTTCTGTTTTCATACAAGTATAATAATTAATAGGCAAGACCAGATCAGACTTTGGTTCCTAAGTCCGCGCCAAAGTTTCCTGCCTATGGTTTTGAAAGCATCCGTTAAAACCAGGAAGACGGCTGGCTGAGAAGATGCTGTTGACTTTGTCCTGTTCCTGCAATTTTAGACGGACAAATTTCAGTTGAGAAATTTCATGACTCGGTAAAATGAGCAATGATGACATCTGTGGATGCAGGTCTGTTCATATCTTTGCTGAGCCTTTAGGGAAATAAATATCTCGGAACATTCGGTGAAGTGAAGCTCACTCAATAAATCAACCTGACACAGTAACACTTCTGGCACAGGAGTTTTCTTCTCTGCTGTGCACCACCTACCTCTCCACGTTCCTGAGCTACCAAATGGTGTCTCCCCACAGGCCTCTAAATCAAATCGGTGCACATAAATACAGCGAGAATTTATTGGGAATTGGTTTTGTTTGGCAAAAACATTACTTATTAGATGAACGGAGATGATAATCCATTTTGACCCTTTAAGTACTGAACTGTTTCAGACATCGCTCTCGGGGAAGCTGCTTGCTTAACTTTTGCAAGGAAACCTACAAAAAAGAAAAGAAAAAAGGACTCACACTGAACCAAGTCTGCCTTTCTGCAACTCGTCTTGCTTTCTACATCTTTGTGATGTTTTTTTATTACATGTCCGTGACAGATAATTTAATGCAGAGAATGAAATTCAATGTAGAGAAAAGTAAAGTCTTACACTTTATTATTATTTATTATTTGCATTTAGGCAAGAAATACCAAAAGTACACATACAGACTGGGTGAAACCAGGCTTAATAGCAGTAACTGTGAGGGATCTTGGAGTCTTAGTGGACAACCAGTTAAATATGAGTCAGCAGTGTGTGGTGGCAGCCAAAAAAAGCCAAGGCAATCCTAAACTACGTTAACAGAGGGATACAATCAAAATCAAGTGAGGTACTAATACCACTCCCTAAAGCCTTAGTAAGACCACGCCTAGAATACTGCATCCAGTTTTGGTCACCACACTATAAAAAAGATGTGGAGACTCTAGAAAAAATACAGAGAAGAGCAACCAGGATGATTAGAGAACTGGAGACAAGCATACGATGAATGGTTGCAGGAACTGGGCATGGCTAGTCTAGTGAAGAGAAGGATCAGGGGAGTCATGATAGTAATGTTCCAATATTTGAGGGGCTGCCACAGAGAGGAAGGAGTCAATCTATTTTCCAAGGCACCTGAAGGCCAGACAAGGAATAAGGGATGGAAACTGAACAAGGAGAGATTCAACCTGGAAATAAGGAGAAATTTTCTGGCAGTGAGAACAATCAACCAATAGAACAGCTTGCTTCGGAAGTTGTGGGAGCTTCATCACTGGAAGATTTCAAGAAGAGACTGGACTGCCATTTGTCAGAAATGGTTGGGTCTCCTGCTTGGGCAGGAGATTGGGCTAGATGACCTACAAGGTCCCTTCCTGTTAATCTTTATAATTTCTAGATACAGGTCTGCCTTCCTATAACTCAACTTACTTTCTCTTGATAACATTTTTATCATTAATTGTAAGGTTGTTGTTTTTTCAAAGTCGGTGGAAGAAAGTTCACAGCATGCTTGTTTCCCACATGGATAGGAGCAGGACACAAAATTGCTTGGCTGTGATTTTAGACTTGAGGAAACCCCAAGGTGAACACAGCTGATCATTTCCCCACAACAGTGACACCTTTTCTTGTGTTGAAAATAAAAGTGGAATTTGTTGGGCCTTCTAGAGAAGAACGTAAGCGGGTCCATGACCATTTCTACCCCAGTATTATCTTCGCCACAAGCAGAAAGTTCTTTCAGATGGATGGGTCCAGAACATAGTTGACTTCTATTGAGCTTTAACTAACCTGAGATAAGATAACGTGATAAGATAAGATAACATGAGAAAAAATAACATGAGAAAAGATATGAGTTGTCAACCTAATCTTGCAAAGCTTCTTCTCCAGTAATATTGTACTGCAAACTATGGCATATAAAACCTTTGCTAGACCAGTTCTTGAATACAGCTCGTCTGCCTAGAATCCGCACCATATATTGAATATTAATGCAATTGAGAGAATCCAGAGGTATTTCATGAGAAGAGTCCTCCACTCCTCTACTCACAATAGAATATCTTATGCCACCAGGCTTGAACTCTTGGGATTAGACAATTTAGAACTACGTTGCCTTCGATATGACCTAAATGTATTATTTATCTGCTACAACGTCCTACCTGTCAATGACTACTTCAGTTTCAACCACAACGACACACGAGCACACAATAGATATAAATTTAATGTAAACCACTCCAAACTCGATTGCAGACAATACGGCTTCAGTAACAGAGTAGTCAACGCCTGGAATGCACTACCTGACTCTGTGGTTACCTCCCCAAACCCCCAAACCCTTAACCTTAGACTGTTTACTGTTGACCTCACCCCATTCCTAAGAGGTCTGTAAGGGGGGCGTGCACAAGCGCACTGGAGTGCCTACCGTCCCTGTCCTACTGTCCCCATTTATTCAAATGGGTCCCCATTTACTGTGTTTATGTTTATACTTTTTTTTAAATTTCATTTGTCACAACAGTATGCAAATATCGACATAAAATAACAACACATCATATAAGAAAAAAATATACATAAGCAAAAGAATGCAATAACTATGTTAATTTGATATAATAAAAAGGAACAATAGGACAGGAACGGTAGGCACTTTTGTGCTCTTATGCACGCCCCTTATAGTCCTCTTAGGAATGGGGTGAGGTCAAAAGTAGGCAGTTTTTGGTTGAAGATTTTGGTATTTTGAGTAGAGACTATAGAGTCAGGTAATGAGTTCCAAGCGTTAACAATTCTGTTACAAAAGTTGTATTTTCTGCAATCAAGTTTGAAGCGATTGACATTAAGTTTGAATCTATTGCTTGTTCTTGTATTGTTGCAATTGAAGCTGAAGTAGTCTTTTACAGGAAGGATATTGCAATAGATGATTCTGTGTGTTAAACACAGGTCATGTCGGAGTCGGCGGAGTTCTAAGTTTTCTAATCCCAGGATTTCAAGTCTGGTGGCATAAGGTATTTTGTTGTTTACGGAGGAGCGAAGAACTCTTCTAGTAAAATATTTCTGGACGTGTTAGACCTGTTATCTCGTACATGTTTGACAAACTAAACAAATAAATAAATAAAAGTAAATGAAGGCTAACACAAGTCCTCCTAATAAGCTCAAGGGGAGAAAAAGAGTGATTCCTGAGAACCAGAAGTCACACAGCTCTGTGACAACTTAATGCCTCCCATCGAATTTGGGGCTAATGAACCTTGGCTAGTGACCTTTTGCTAGTGATGGATCACATGTGCCAAAGCAAAGCTACAGTCAAAATTACTGCAGCGTTAAAGCTCCTAAACCAGGAACCTTATTTGTTTTTCTTCTAGTTAAAAAGAAAAAAAAAGTCTGTTTCAAATCCTATTGGCCCCTTATCTCTGTTTATTCAGTTGTTTTTAATATCACGTCCTGAAAGAATTTCAATAGCAGCTTCATCATGGAGTCAGGCCTGCCTTTCACTATTTACATCTTCCAGATGGAGCGGCATATAAACACTCCCAGATATTTCTGGTAAGTAGTGTGTGTGTGTGTGTGTGTGTATGTGTGTGTGGCGATGGGGGAAGTACTTTATTTGTCCTTTTTCTGCATAAATAATCGAGGGTGTCAGATTTTATAGACTAATAAATTGGTATGCGGGGAGTGACTTGGAGTCTCTCATGGCCTGCAATGTCACAGACCCCAAGAGAGAGATATTTTTTTTTTGCTGTTTTTTTTTTTCTCTCCAGATTTTACAAAGTCAAGCTGGGGCTTTGAGAAAGAGTCAGAGAATTGAATTGCACTGTTTGTCTGCCCAGAAGCCTAATTTGGTTGCCGTTTGCCAGGAAGGAACGTAATTTACGTCTTTGCAGGCCTGCGGAGTCGGTCGCAAATTGTAGTGCAGGAGAAAGGGCTGAAGGAAGAGTTAAAAAGAATCGATGCCGTATTGATTGTTAAAAAACAAAAACAAGAAAACAGCAATTCTTTTGATGGACTAAGCAGCGTTCGTGTGTGTGGAGGCCTTTTTGTATAATTTCACTTCAATTATAATCAGGATTCTCACTTGTATATATGTATGTATGTATGTATGTATGTAAAGATAAAGGTTCCTCTTGCACACATGTGCTAGTCGTTCCTGACTCTAGGGGGCGGTGCTCATCTCAGTTTCAAAGTCGAAGAGCCTGCGCTGTCTGAAGACGTCTCCGTGGTCATGTGGCTGGCATGACTCAATGCCAAAGGCACACGGAATGCTGTTACCTTCCCACCAAAGGTGGTCCCTATTTTTCTACTTGCATTTTTATGTGCTTTCGAACTGCTAGAAGCTGGGACAAGTAATGGGAGCTCACCCCGTTACATGGCAGCACTAGGGATTCGAACCACTGAACTGCCGACCTTTTGATCGACAAGCTCAGTGTCTTACCCACTAAACCACCACGTCCCTATAGATATAGATAAAGATATAGATAAACCACTTTTGCCTTCTTTGTGTCTGTGAAGATTCTCAGTCATCCAAGTCATGGATGCCCCAAAGAAGGCAACTGGACCAGTGGTGAAATTCAGCCGGATCTATCCGGATGACGCGATTCGGTAGCGCCGGCGATGGGAGGCTCCGCCCAACCACCTGGACATCATCACGTCCCATTTTTGACCCTCTGCGCATGTGCAAAAGGCTCTGCGCATGTATGGAGGAGGTGCGGGTGCTCACATTTGCGAGCCGGTAGGGAAAGGCAAGTGAATTTCACCCCTGAACTGGAAATTCTGGTTTTGATTGAAGACATTTCACTTCTCATCCAAGAAGCTTCTTCGGTTCTGACTGAATGGCAGGGAAAGGAAGGATTTATGCCCAGGAAGTCCACATTCTGGACAGAGAGGACTTCCGGTTTGAAAGAAAGGTCAAAGAGGCATCTTCAGTGAGATGAAACAGTTGTCTCTCAACAAAGAGGGATGAATACGACACCACCTATCTCCTGTTTAGAACACAGGTCCTTTCAACAGTTCCAAGAAAGTTCCACACTCATTTGCCCTATTCAGGTGACCCTGAGGACACAGACAAACATCCCAGGGGACTCAATGATTCTCAGAAAGAGCGCTAACAACCAGATGACTATAAGGAATGTAAATCTTTCCATTCTCCACCATTCACTCAGAACTGAAGAAGCTTCTTGGATTAGAATCAAAAGGTCTTTGAGCAAACCAAGAAAGTCCAGTTGGGTTTTGAAAGACACCTTTGGGTTGTGCCTGCTTTCCTTCAAGATAGTGTGAGACATGCAAGATATGAATTTATGCTTTCTACCCGTCTGTTCTTTGGAGAACCAAAATAATAATAATTCAGAATTGGAGTAGTGGATATATTAAACATTCATTCATTCATTCATTCATTCATTCATTCATTCATTCATTCATTTATTTATTTATTTATTTATTTATTTATTTATTTATTTATTATTTTATTTTATTTACATTTATATCCCACCCTTCTCCGAAGACTCAGGGCGGCTTACAGTGTATAAGGCAATAGTCTCATTCTATTTGTATATTTACAAAGTCAACTTATTGCCCCCCCAACAATCTGGGTCCTCATTTTACCTACCTTATAAAGGATGGAAGGCTGAGTCAACCTCGGACCGGGCTTGAACCTGCACTAATTGCAGGCTGCTGTGTTCTAATAACAGGCTTCTTACAGCCTGAGCTATCACGGCCCCTTAAATGTTTTTTAATATCTAAGAAAACGTATCCAGATTATATGCAGTATTTCCATTCTTGCAGAAATACGCTTTTAACATGTTCAGCCACTCTCTTCATTTCTACATCTTTCTAATGTCTCTTATCCAATCAATCTCGATTAGACCTCTGTATCAGAAATGCATGGCTTTCTACTCAACGGAGAAATAGATGGGAAATGTTTCTGCTGTACTAAACCAAAACTGTAACATGAGAACTAAAACTCGAATTGGGCACGTTGATAGCAACACTTTTCAAAACTAGAAGATTCATAAGGAGTGACAATCCCCCCGAGGAGTTAACTGACTGTGCTGTCATTTCCTGCATCCATGCCATGGAAGATGTCTACAAGGGAAAAATCAGGACAACATTAATCTAGAAATCAGATTTATGGTGACCGCATCATCTGTTGAGGATTTCTGAGCCTAGATTAATTAATGAAACCCAGGAGATGTGCTTTGAATTGAAAACAAAGATATCATGTTCTTGATGTTCAAAAGCATTCTTGGAACAATTGGCTGTTTTGGGGTTGTTGAACTGAACTGAAAACACTAGAACCACCTTTCTTCTTCCTTCTTGACACTGTTCCATCCTTGTTCCCCCTTCCACACATTTGCTGGTTTACAGGACAAAAAAAACAACAACGTTTCTTTCCGTGCTCAGAAGCAGTTAGTCTTGAAGAAGACAATAGCTACATCATATTGCCCAAATCAGCAGAAAAGATAAGTTGATAAGCATTCACTGAAATGATTTCTAAGGTAGATACCATAATGTCAGCGTTCCCAGAATTCTGTCTTCGGGAAATGATTCATTTAGAATGGAATGGAATGGAATGGAATGGAATGGAATGGAATGGAATAGAATGAAATAGAATAGAATAGAATAGAATAGAATAGAATAGAATAGAATAGAATAGAATAGAATAGAATAGAATAGAATAGAATAGAATTCTTTATAGGCCAAGTGTGATTGGACACACAAGGAATTTGTCTTGGTGCATATGCTTTCAGAGTACATAAAAGAAAAGATACATTCGTCAAGAATCGTAAGGTACAACATTTAATGATAGTCATAGGGAAATAGTCAATATAAATCTTAAGGATACCAGCAACAAGGTTACAGTCATACAGTCATAAGTGGGAGGAGATGGGTGATGGGAACGATGAGAAGATTAATAGTAGTGAAGATTTAGTAAATAGTTTGACAGTGTTGAGGGAATTATTTGTTTAGCAGAGTGATGGCGTTTGGGAAAAAACTGTTCTTGTGTCTAGTTGTTCTGGTGTGCAGTGTCTGTAACGTCATTTTGAGGGTAGGAGTTGAAACAGTTTATGTCCAGGATGCGAGGGGTCTGTAAATATTTTCGCAGCTCTCTTTTTGACTTGTGCAGTATACAGGTCCTCAATGGAAGGCAGGTTGGTAGCCATTGTTTTTTCTGCAGTTCTACTTATCCTCTGAAGTCTGTGTCTGTCTTGTTGGGTTGTGGAACCAGCTTCGGTCTATCTTCATTTGGGCTTCTATCAACTGGACCTATCTGTTATGAATGCCTGTGTTAACTCTGCTGTGGAATTATAGATGGAGGCTGTGGGCCATCTGACTGCCAGAATATATCTGACTCTAATCAGGAAATTAGGGAAGCAACAACTAATTGGAGTATCCGTTTGGACTGGTATTCATTCTCTTCCTTTAATCTTTACAGAGTTAGAGGCCTAATTTAAGGGTTTGTTTTTACTCTGTGAAGTGAAGATGCTATATTTGAAGGTCTGCTCTTGGCTATATTTAAGTGGCATAAAGAGATACAGAATTATTTGCTGCAGTTTTTGCAGCTCTTAAGAAGGGGAATCTCGGATTCTGCAGTTGAATAATTCCAGATCTGTTGAAAATCTCAAAGGTGCTTTTTTTCAAAAGGCGACTGGACTTTTTTTTCCCCCTTGAAGACATTTCACTTCTCATCCAAGAAGCTTCTTCAGTTCAGACTGAGAATCTGCATAGAAATTTGTGGACAATGTACCTCTTTTGTTGCGGCTGAGTTCCAGGAAACCTGTTCGCTTCTGCCATTGTTCAGAGACCACAAAGCATTCTTCAAGGGACATCAATAAGTCATATGTATTATTTATTTTCTTTGAGTCATAATTTGAAAGGAATGAAACCTACTCAAAATATCGAGCACTGAATTGATTCCTGAAAGCATGTTTTGCTGAGTGAAGTTTGAAGCTTACCAAAATGAAGTATTTAAGGCCAAAATATTTGAAATCGATATTAAGAAAGCCTCCGAAATGGCGGTTTCTTGCTACATTGCAACAAAGGGACTCAATACACAAATTAAAAAAAGAGAGCATGAATGTGGATTTTGTATTACTATTAGCAAAGGCAGTTTGTCATCCAAGACAGCTGATGTTTCACTGGTAATAGTTTGTAGTGCAATGACTTTGGTTTTTGGCTGTGCACATTTTCTCTTGAATCTATGTACCCTGTGCTAATTGTCATGTTTGTTACCACTTAGGTACATAATTTCCATAGATCTCAACTCTAGCCAGGGTTTTTCGGATTGTAAAATCAGAAGGCACTAACACTTGTCAAGGGAAGATAAAGTACGTGGATGTTATTTGGAAGTAACCTCCTGGGTTGATGATTTTAGCAATAACAATAGCACTTAAAGGTATGCAGGTAGTCCTTGACTTACAACGGTTCATTTAGTGGCCACTCAGTTACAGTGGCTCTGAAAAAGTGATTTATGACCATCTTTCACACGACCGTTGCATCACCCCTGTGATCACGTGAGCAAAATTCAAATGCTGGCAACTTGAAGGTCTTCTAGTCAAGCAGGAAACCCTATACTATTTCAGACAAATGGTTGTCCAATCTCTTCTTTAAAACCTCCAGTGTTGGAGCACCCCACAACTTCTGAACGCAAGGCCTTTCACTGATGAATTGTTCTCACTGTCAGGGAATTTCTCCTTAGTTCTAGGTTGCTTCTCTCCTTGATCAGTTTCCACCCATTGCTTCTTGTTCTGCCTTCAGGTGCTTTGGAGACTAGATTGACTCCCTCTTCTTTGTGGCAACCCCTGAGATATTGGAACATTGCTATCAAGTCATTGCTTCTTGTCCTGCCTTCAGGTGTTTTGGAGAATAGGTTGACCCCTCCCTCTTCTTTGTGACCGCCCCTCCTAATTTAAGCAACAACATCAAAAGTTGCTTTTGACTCTGAGGGCAGAACCAAAGAAAGAAAGAAAGAAAGAAAGCCGAAGCTCAGGACAATGAGGGCAAAATGGTTTCTTTAATTAGTAACTTAGAAGTTACTAATTCATAAACCTTTGACAGAAATAGCCACCTCTTTCTGTATTGGGCTGAGATTTCTATCAGTGAAAGTGGAAATCGGCACTATTAAAAGATGTTTGTCGGAATGACTGGCTTCACTTAAAAACCAGGAATGTCGCTTTTGTAACTGGATATAAATGATGGCTATTTTTGGAAAGAACTGAAAGGTTGGGAGACCATAACTGGAGGAAAACAAAATGGGATTTTTTTAATAATAATAATAATAATAATAATAATAATAATAATAATAATAATAATAATAATAATAATAATAATAATAATAATAATAATAATAATAATAATAATAATTTATTAGATTTCTATACCGCCCTTCTCCCAAAGGACTCAGGGCGGCGTACAACCAGAATAAAAACCCAAACAATACAATATACGATTAAAACAAAATTAAAAAACTTATTATACAATAAGCGATTTCATGGCGATGTAAGAAAGGAAACATTTTCCTTTGTAGTACACCCTCAGATATATCACTAAGACTCTTTGCATATGTAGAAGATCTCTGGCCTTCGGTCTCATTTCAATGTCAGTGGGTTAAGCAGAGAAACAATAGTTTGCTTCTTGAAATAACCCACATTTTATCTTTTTTGAAATGCCAGCTTTTCTTCCCTCTGCCTCCGCCCTCTCTTCTTTCACATTCTTCCCTTCTTCGCCTTCCTTTCTCTTCTTGACGTTGTTCTTCTGTGAGAAAATTTGAAAGTTCCTCCTAAATGTTAACATTTGACTAAAAGCAGGAGGGGTAGGCCGGGAAGGGGACATGGGAGGCCTTATTCTTTGCACAGAAGGCAAAAAAGAGGAGGGGGAAAAATGGCTCTTGTGTGAAGAACTACATTTTGTCAAGTGGGAGTCTTAATTGCCTTTCACTCTTTCATACTGTGACTCCCCACAAATTGCCCAGTTTTCCTGCTGATACTGTGTTACATCCTAGAAGGCAATATATATATATGTCTATCCCTAACTTAGAGCAAGGATTTTGCCTTCTAGGATGTAACACAGTATCAGCAGGAAAACTGGGCAATTTGTGGGGAGTCAAAGTATGAAAGTTCAGTATGAAAGAATACTGAATATATATATTTTATAACGGGGCTGAAAACATTGTCAGTGAACCATTAGTGGTAATGTCAAGTTAAATGATTGAGCATTGATTTCTCTTGTGTTTTTAATTTTTTTAAAGCAGGTTTCCTAATTGTGTCCTCTAAAGTTTAGAAAGCAAACTTTCACACTCTTCCTTTCAAAGGTAATAAACTGTCTTCTTTAACAGTTTGGAATGGATTAATCTCCAATAGTGCTCAAGTTACTGTATACTTGGCTAACTCCTTTAAATTAAATTAACTCTGCGGTAACTAAACTCTACAGGATTGTTTTTAGGGGTGATACCTCACTTGTAGTGGCTACATTGGAACCTCACAAATATCAATGTTATAAGAAGTTAGAGGTCAGGAAAAACTCAATATTTTCCGCACATCTCTTTAAATTCTCTTCCAGAATTCACCAGCTCGGTGTTAATGTCACACTAACACCACCAGATGATCCTGTAGGAATATTAGTCACAGTTTCCAGGTTCCTTGGTCCAACTCTTGTCTAATGCTTTGCAGGGTAAAATTACTGATGATTATTATGTTAATCAATTAAACTTATATGATGGCTACTTTGAGGTCCATAACGGACCTCAGAGTGACTGATTTTAAGAGCACCATTGAGCAAGAAATTGCTGAACTTACACACACCAAAAGGTTTCAGGCAATCGCAGAAGGTTTCAATAAATACGTGTGTTTGTAACACATTATATCTGTGAAGTGATGAGGTAATGTGTTTCACATGTAATCTGCATAATTAACCTATCCACTCCTTCCTTCCCCTCCAGCTTACCCCTCACCTCTTCCTAATTAAATCCCACACCAGTCTAGCTGCTTCATTCTTCTGATGAAGTCAGCTGCTTCTCACAAAAACTTAGGCCTTTTAATAAAATTTGTAAGTCTGAAAAGGTGCTACCAGATGCTTTCTGATTTTTGAATTGACTTTAGTAACTGATAGCTCCTTCTGAGCTCTGTGTGCAGCCTGCACTGAAGGCTCAAATATTGTTGAAATAAAACTCACCAAATTCTCCTTTCCTCACCCACAGAAGAAGACTTTAACTACTACAGTGTCAATAAAGATGACTGCTTTCATACTGCCTGGCTATTGATTGATCAGCTGGGTTATAGGCAAAAACCAAAGTAGGATTAGCAGACTAGTTAGTGGTGCAGAGTATTCTAAATCAATCATCAATCAATCAATCAAATTTATATATCTCACTACTCTGGGTGGCTATTATGTCCAGACCATTGTAGATATTCACCCGGACATATGTATGTAGGCAAGTCATGTATCTCCATCCCACATGGCTTGTCCACATACATGGTGAATTCAGCAGTTACACTAATGTTTTCCTTTATGGTAGAAATCCATTTTGGAACAAACACATCAACTATTCCAAGTATCTGTAGAAATAATACATTTTGTAAGGGACATGGTGACTCGCGTGGTTAGGATGCTGGGTTGGAGGTTAGCAAGCTTGCGTTCAAGACCCAAGTGCTTCCATGGGGTGGGCTGAGCTGTCATCCTTCATTCCAGCTCCTGCTGGAGTCATGAGAGGCGCCCCCAATTGGGTGTCCCCCGGGCAACAGAGATGTCACTGACTAATCTTTTCAAGCCAGAAGTGCCTCAGTGCTTCTGATATGAGTGTGATGCAATACATTTTGTCACTTATAACAGGGCTCCCCAACCCCTGGCATTGGTCCATGGCATGCCAGAAACTGGGCCGTGCAAACAAGCGAAGGATGTGGATGCAAGATGTGGGCAGAACACAAAACCACGCCCTCTCTGGTCTCTGGAAAAACCTCTCCCCATGGAACTGGTCCCTGGTGCCCGAAAGTTTGGGGGCCGCTGACTTATAAGAATCACATTTTATCCCTAAAACATGATTCCTTTTCTTTTTGTTGGGTGGAATCCAGATATTTATTCAGATATTTACATATTTAATACAGATTCAGATTCCTGGTTATATATTGCCCTGGCTGATATCCCAACTAATAAATCAAGAGTCTGTTCAAAAGTTAATAATTGGAAAGAGATAAGACATGTTAATTTACCGACAAATATAGCACTCTGCAATTTCCTGGAAGTTGACAATTGGCAATGGATTTGTTGGACCTGGATAACTTGATTCTTGAACGATCAATACGGCATTTATATAAAACAAGAAGGAGTCTGCATTTAGTTTCTATTATTGTATTTGGTATTCACAGGTAATGGACACAACCCTGAGAGTTTAGGAAAATATTCTGCTCCTTTGTTTGCAAACATTAAATTCTTATATGTTATATTGTTTCTCAATAAATAATGACTTGCATTTGGTGCAGTTAACATTTTTCATGTGTTCTTATTCAACGGGATTGTAATTTACTCCCCCAGGATAAATATCTGATCCTTGCTGTCCTTTTATTTCTTTCCCTACATAACATTTCTAGCACGTCACACATCTGTGCAACTTAAAAGCAGTTGTAGTATCTTACTGGAAGAGAAAGTAACTTCTTTACTAAATAGATGCTTTCTGAAAAGACACTCACACTACATACCCGTATTTTTCGGAGGATAAAACGCACCGGAGTATAAGACACACCTTAGTTTTTAGGGAGGAAAATAAGAAAAAAGCTGATTGGCAGGTGGATTGGCCTCCCGGAATACCCCCAATCAGCTGTTGTAGAGGTGAATTTTAGCAACGGGTTCCTTGGTTGTGAGCTCTGTACCATGCTTTTTTTTTTTGCTTTTTTTTTTTTTGCCTCTGAAACACCATTTCAAAAAAAACCTTTTTTCTGCCTCTGAAAGCCTCCAAAACAGAACTTCAGAAAAAAAAGCCTCTGAAGCTCTGTTTGGGAGCTTCTTTTCTGAAGCTCTGTTTGGGGGCTTTTTTTCTGAAGCTTCATTCAGCCACTGAAACCTCCGTTTGAGAAGCTGGGTGAGGCTACATTCGGAGTATAAGACGCACCCAGATTTTCACCCTCTTTTTTTTGAGGGGGGGGGGAAGGTGCATCTTATACTCCAAAAAATACGGTACATACTTGATGGAAGTAACCTAGCATTGTCTAGTTAATTTGACGATGTTGCCAGTTCACCTATCTCATTTGGAATACAAATATATGTGAATATATTTCAAGTCCATAGAAGTTACATCATTTTGGAGCTGAAGGTCAAACTTCAAATTTTAAAATCACGAGGTTGGAGTTTGGAGAGATAACCGCCCCAGGGAATATAATCTAACATCAAACATTTGTTTTAAAGGTGAGATAGCTTCTGGTATTCCTTCTCTCCCAGAATGCTTGTTATCATTTTAGTTTGTGTTTTGATTTTTTTTATGGAAAAGGAAGCACTGCTCCAGAAAAGCGTTGGGCCATCAACCACACAGCATTTTGTTTTCTAAGGACCAGAGAAGGTCAGAGTCATTTCAGGAACTATCAATCATGTTTGTCAGAACTGTTTTCCTTTGCAGCATGATAGCCTCCTATTTGTTTGTCTTTGACTATTAAACTAACTTTTGAAAATGCCAATGGGTTGGTGGGGTTGGAAAATACCATGTTAGTCCAAATCCAGGACTAACAAGTTAAAAATAGTAAACCAAAGCAGGACATTGATAAAAGATAAAAGTTAACTGCTTTTTTTTAAAAAAAATCTTATTTAAAAGTCTTCAAGTATGCATTTCTAATACTATTGCTATTATCTCCTATTTTCTCCTTTAAATTTAAGACTAGACTAGACTGGACTGGACTGGACTGGACTGGGATAGGATAGGATAGGATAGGATAGGATAGGATAGGATAGGATAGGATAGGATAGGATAGGATAGGATAGGATGGATAGGACAGGACAGGACAGGATAAGAAGGATAGGAAGGATAGGGTAGGATAGGGTAGGACAGGACAAGGACAAGGACAGGACAGGACAGACAGGACAAGGACAGGATAGGATAGGATAGGATAGGATAGGATAGGATAGGATAGGATAGGATAGGATAGGATAGAATAGAATTCTTTATTGACCAAGTGTGATTGGATGCACAAGGAATTTGTCTTTGGTGCATATGCTCGCAGTGTACATAAAGAAAAATAAAATACATTCATCAAGAATCATAAGATACAAGACTTAGTGATAGCTATAGATTATGAATAAGCAATCAAATTATACTAGGAAACAAATAAAACAATATAAATCGTAAAGATACAAGCAACATAGTCGTAAGTGGGAGGAGATAGGTAATAGGAAGGATGAGAAGAATTATAGTAATACAGTCTTAGTAAATAGTGTTATGGGAATTAGTTGTTTAGCAGAGTGATGGCATGAGAGAAAAAAACTGTCCTTGTATGAAATTGTTCTGATGTGCAGTGCCCTATAGCGTCGTTTTGAGGGTAGGAGTTGAAAAAGTTTATATCCAGGATGTGATGGGTCTGTAGATATTTTCGCAGCCCTCTTTTTGACTCATGCAGTATACAGGTCCTCAATGGAAGGCAGGTTGGTAGCCATTGTTTTTTCTGCAGTTCTAATTATCCTCTGAAGTCTGTGTCTGTCTTGTTGGGTTTCAGAGGCAAACCAGACAGTTTTAGAGGTGCAGATGGCAGACTCAATAATTTCTCATACCTAGAGATTTTGTCATTATTTGTTACCCTGCTTCCAAATAATTTTTTTTTTACTCTATTTGTATTCTGTTTATCATACATAGATTTTTTTTCTCCTCATCGTACCGGAAAGTGTAAAATTGAGAAGTGGCTGAGATATTAAATTCAAAATAAGAGAAGTGTTGGACCCTCAGGCTACAAAAGTTTCTTTCCTTTGTTGTTTTCTTTCTAGAGGTGTTCGCATTTGTGCAAAAAAAAAACTTGACTGATTGCATTGATGTTGCTTTTGCTGATTCAGTTCCTTCAGCCCTTTTGAAACCTGGACACCCATATTATTAAGACTGGTGCTTATTAGAATTTTAATTTCATACCGAGCGCTACGATTTGGAATTAGGTTGCATCTAATGAGGTGCTGTTTTGTTTTATTTGTTTCCAATTTTCAAAGTTTTAAAGTGTTAACACCTTTGTTTAAAGTAATTTACATCAAATGCGGTAGGAATTTTAATAGATCAAGTCAAATTCTTTATTACTGGTCAGTGACCCAGATGAAATATACGAAACAAAATCTATGGAGTAGAGCTACAAAATAGAACTGACACAATAAAATAGGAATGTGAGATTAAGATGATAAACAATCATGCATGTACGATTTTGCTGCCAGCAATCTAATATTCGTTTTCATGGAATAGAAATTTTAAATGAAGGTAGCTTGCTAAGTTTTGGAGAACTGGGAATGTGATTTTTCACTTGTTTTGTCCTTAGTCTGTATATATTTTGCACTGTGCTTATATTTCTGCTCCCTCCCTATAAACATTTCAAAAATGGTCCTTTTCAGGCAAGATCCCCAACAAAAAAATATTTCTGGTTTATACTCAATACGTCGTTTTATCATCAGAAAATATATATTTAATTATTCATGTATTAACAGCAGCTAGAATTGTATTTGCACAATATTGGAAAAGTGAAGAGATTCCTACTGAAGTGGAGGTGATTAGGAAAATATTAGAATGTGCAGAAATGAATAGACTAACACTAGTATTCTCAAAATCCCCAAAGTTTTAATCAAAAACTGTCTACTATTGACCTCACCCCATTCCTAAGAGGTCTGTAAGGGGCATGCATAAGAGCACAAATGTGCCTACCGTTCCTGTCCTATTGTTTCCTTTCATTATATCCAATTAATATAGTTATTACATACTTATGCTTATATATATGCTTATATATTATATAGTTACTTTCATGCTCATGCTTATATATACTGTTGTGACAAAATAAATAAATAAAATAATAAATAAATAAATAAATAGTAATTAAGGAGAAAGAACAGACTGATTATTATATGATATGGGAAACATTTTACCAATGGTTAGAGAATAAAAAAGGAAATTGGAAATGAAGAAGACAGTAAGAAGAATAGAAAATACATTAAGATAGAGATAAGAATAAAATGGCAATTGATCACATGAGTACGATGAGAATAACCATGTTTAATGTTATTATTGTATTTTTATTAGAAGATATGTTATGAAGGAAATGAAGAGTTTACACAAGGTATAATTGTTCAATGTATATAATTTGTGGAAGGATGTTGCACAGAAATATTTGTACCCAGACGACACACTGCTTAAGGAGAGATGAAATGTTTATATTTTTTAAAATGGAAAATAAATAAAAAATAAATAAATAAATAGTAATTAAGGAGAAAGAGCAGACTGATTATTATATGATATGGGAAACATTTTACCAATGGTTAGAGAATAAAAAAGGAAATTGGAAATAAAGGAAGAAGACAGTAAGAAGAATAGAAAATACATTAAGATAGAGATAAGAATAAAATGGCAATTGATGACATCACTTCCCTTCGGCTTCCTGGTTGACTAACTGTACTCTGGACTCGTTGCTCCTGTGAGTGCCCCCTGGTGGATCCGGAGGAAATTACAAGGATACTGTGCCTGCCTGAGGATTTTGTATTTTTTTTTTCCTTAATGGCAAAAGGTCAGAGACCAACTGCTGGAGAGATGGAGAGAATTTTGGAAAAGTTATCTAATATGGACAAGAAATTGGATGAAATAAGAGCAGAAATTGTGACTATCCAAAAGGATTTAAAGGATACTCAACAAGTTTCAGCAGAAAACAAGCAGAAAGTGGAAGGTTTGGAGGGCGAGATGCGGGCAGTGCAGAAAAGAGAGGAGACGACAGGCAATGCTGTGCTTGGACTACAGATGGATAAAATGTCTTATTTCCTTAGGTTTCAAAATTTGGAAGAAGTGGACCAAGAAGACTTGAGAGATGTTGTGACTAAATTGTTGGGAGAATTTCTTGGGAGAGGTGTTGATTTCATGAATTGGGATGTGGATCGAGTTTATAGAGTTAATTCGCAATATGCACGCACGCATGCAGTTCCTAGAGAGGTTCATGTCAAATTTGTGAGAAGAGAGACGAGAGATGAAATTCTTAGAAAACATAGGAGTGGGGCACTGATTTACAGGGGCAGGGAGATAGCCATTCTGAGGCAGATTCCCAGACAGGTACGTGAAAAAAGAAAGAAATATTATTTTTTGTCAAGCAAATTGTACCAGAAGGGAGTGGGCTTCAGATGGCTGATGCCAGAGGGATTGATGATTTTCCGGGAGGGCATTACGAAAAAAAATCAGTACAATTGCGGAGGCTACGGCCTATGTGGAGGAACACAAAGCCCTCCTGGAATCAGATGACCCAGGAATTGAAGAAGGGGAGGTTATAGATCATGGGGAGGAAGCGGCTGCCGCTGTTGCGGCCCTGGAGCTGCGTCAGGCTGAACCCAGAGTTCTGAGATCTAAAACTAGGAAGTGATAAAGATATTTGGGATTGTGTTGGTTTTCCTTACTCTCCTTTGTACGATATTCTGTTTATTCTTGACTCTTCTTTATTACGTATTTAAAATTTGTAAACTTAGCTACTTCGTGTCACCTGCTTGCCATATGGCTGTTGTATGTGTTAAAAAATTTGAGTAAAATTCTTATTTTAGATAAGAAAAATGAAAATTTACCATACCTGAAATGTATTTGTATAAACCTTTTTTGACTAATAAAAACTTTTTGAATATAAAAAAAAAGAATAAAATGGCAATTGATCACATGAGTACGATGAGACTAACCATGTTTAATGTTATTATTGTATTTTTCTTAGAAGATATGTTATGAAGGAAATGAAGAGTTACACAAGATATAATTGTTCAATGTATATAATTTATGGAAGGATGTTGAACAGAAATATTTGTACCCAGACGACACACTGCTTAAGGAGAGATGAAATGTTTATATTTTTTAAAAAATGTAAAATAAATAAAAAAACCTTTTTTTTAAAAAAAATGGTATTTTTAAAGATAAATTTGACTACAGAGGGGATGGTTGAATGGAAAGAGAAGTCAGAAAAGACTCTTGACTTCGCCTAGCATGTTCTAAAATCCACGTTTGTTTGGCTTTGTTCAGGAATCCTCTGTCATTTTTGGAAAAAACAAACAAACAAACTCACCCCTGATCAAAGAAATTAAAACAAGAAGGAAAGACTTTCTGTTCTCCCTTTCATCAAAGCTAGTTAATATCTGCCAGAGTGGGGGGGGGGTGAAGGGGTGGGTGGGGGGCGCAAACGATATCTATGGAAGGAAACCACATTTGGCTTGAGGGTTGAATCCAGTCTCTCATCTCAGCTTGGGGGCCGATGGCCTTGAGGGAGGTACTTCAAGTCAAGTTGAAAGTTTCGTCTTTTGCTTTTCTGAATGCTCAGATGTGTTGGTTTTGTGTGGTTGGATTTGAGCTGTCCTTTTTTACATGCACAGGAGTGGCATGCAAGTAATATAATAAATGCACTGATAACGTTACCTAGTTTGGTAACGAAACGTCTATAAGAAAAACTGCAAGCTCCACCAAGCTTCAGGAAAGTCACCAAGTTCAGAGAGCACTGGGAATGGAGGAGACAGAACAGGACTTGTGCCATTTAGCATTCTTCTGACCTGACATATTTTTCTCTCCTGGTAGGAGGAAGGCCAAAATATTCTACGGTGGCAGGGATCAGAAAAAGTCTCATATCCTCTTTTCCAATTAGCAAATTCTATTTAAAAGTATATATTTTTGTGATGTCACGTGCCAGGGAAATCAGGAGATTCAGACAGTTCCAATGAGTATGAATACATTGTTGTTGTTGTTTTTTTGCAAAGTTAAGCTCTCTACAAGAATCTGAGCTACTAACGGTCAAAGCAAATTGGCGGTAAATAAGAGTCAAAGGAATTCAAGTTCAGCTGGACTTAAATCTCTTGTGAGCATGCAGGGACTCATGACTGATGACATGTTTGACTCCTCCTTCGGGTTCAGCCTGGTCATCTCCTAGCTCTGAGTGGCAATATTAATCAATTTGTGAATCAGAAACAGTGTTATCGGACTCCTCCTGATTTTGTGCCATATTTTGCATCGAAGTTACAACCCACTCTTCTTTATTCCTCCAACCTGATTCTTGTTTCCATATTTACAGGTTGGCCTAAAACTGATAGCTGAATGAACAGTTTCAGTGGACGAGGGAATTTCTGGTGTTTTCCGACAAGGTTAATTGAATTGAAAGACGTTCAGGCAATTTCCTCTTTGCATCCTGGGTAGATAAGAATACTGATTATACCAAATGGGTGTTGTGACCCAGGCCCAAGGAGGTAGTAGGAAACTCAGCCAGTGTAAAAACAAACAAACTTTATTTGAACAGCTGAGAATTACTTTATTCTCAACGTAGTTCAACTAAATTAAAGCAAATTCCTCCCAACACAAATTCCTCAGTCCTATGACCAACCTTGGTCCAATTAGGCAAACTGCCAAGGCCTTTCTTGGCAAACGTTCAGAAGACACAGATACAAAATAAATGCAACAAGACGAAGCTATCAATGTTGTTTTCTGGCAAAGAGCCCAAACGCTGTTGCTGGTCTTTTAAGCCTTATGGGAGGGGCCAATCATCTCTTGGCCCTACTCCCGAGTCACTCTCTTTGCTTGAGCTACTCTTGCTTTATGGCAGCTCTTCTCATGCGTGCATTAGGAACAGGCTTCTCCTGTTCCTCTGCCTCACTACTGTCCGTCTCTGGAGGGTCTGGAGTCCACACCTCACTCCCCGATGCCCCCGGCCCCACCTCAGCCCCCGACACAGAGCCCTCATCTGGGCCTTCTCCAGCCTTCAGGACTGGCCCATGTTCTTCCTCAGCCTCATCGCTGTCCGACTCCACTGCCAGCTCCACAGGCTGCTGGCGGACCACAACAATGGGCATTCAATTGTAATTCAGAAAACAACAGCATTCTGGGGCAAAAAAAAAGAAAAAAAAAAGAATAGTTCAGCCTAAACTGCTCGAGATTAAAAACAAAATTTAAATTAGCATTAGGCAGCTATGTATGTTTTGCTCTTAAAGCAAAGCTTTGGTTGGGTTGAAAGTAATCTGTGCCAGAGACTGTGAGAAATAGATGGAAAAAATGTAATTGATTGCAAAAAGCTGGAGTGGCCGGCATTTATTTTTTTCTGGTGCTTAGAACTTCTTGTCATGGTGCAATGAAAAATGATTAGGGAATTAACTTAAGCTTGCTGAAATATGGAGATCTGAATTTCGTTCAGCTCTTTATTTCATGCTTATTTGTATTACGTCAATTGAGATCCTGTTGGGCACTGCGGACAGCGGCAACAAAGTTCACTGCCTCCAAAGAAAGAGTGCAGAGAAGAGCAACACAGATGCTTTGGGGACTCGAGGATAAAACATACGAAGAACGGTTGCAGGAACTGGGTATGTTTTTTTCTGATGAAAAGGAGGACTAGGGGTGACTTGATAGCAGTGTTCCAATATCTCAGGGACTACCACGAAGAAGAGGGAGTCAAGCTATTCTCCAAAGCACATTTTTTTTTATTTATTTACATTTATATCCCGCCCTTCTCCGAAGACTCAGGGCGGCTTACAATGTATAAGGCAATAGTCTCATTCTATTTGTATATTTACAAAGTCAACTTATTGCCCCCCCCAAAATCTGGGTCCTCATTTTACCTACCTTATAAAGGATGGAAGGCTGAGTCAACCTCGGGCCGGGCTTGAACCTGCAGTAATTGCAGGCTACTGTGTTCTAATAACAGGCTTCTTACCAGCCTGAGCTATTACGGCGGGTAATATGAGAGTAAAACAAGAAGCAATGGGTGGAAACTAATCAAAGAGAGAAGCAACTTAAAACTAAGGAGAAATTTCCTGACAGAACAATTAATCAGTGGAACAACTTGCCTCCAGAAGTTGTAAATGCTCCAACACTGGAAGTTTTTAAGAAGAGATTGATTGGATAACCATTTGTCTGAAGTGGTGTAGGGTTTCCTGCCTAACTAAGCAAGAGGTTGGATTAGAAGACCTCTAAGGTCCCTTCCAACTCTCCTCCTCCTCCTCCTCCTCCTGCTCCTCCTCCTGCTCCTCCTCCTCCTCCTCCTCCTCCTTCTTCAGTAGAAATATATGGAAGAATCTATGGACAATTTCAAGAGCACCATCCTGCTCAACGCAAAAATCCACAATGGCAAATTTTCAATAGTTGGCTAGTCGCCTCCACTTGAGGCCCCTGAAGGCGAGTTTCCTTCTTCTTCAAATAACGGGTTCCATAATTGTTCCATAATTGTTTTCTTTCAATGTAGTTTTTAATCGAAGAGATTTTTAACAAGCTAAAAACAACACAAATAATATAAATAAAGAAAATAAGGAAGAATAGCGAACAGTTGAGAAAGAAAACAGAAGAAGAAAGAAAAGATTAAGTGGAAACGTCTTCCTTTTTGACGCTGGTTCTAATATCTAATTATTTTTACATGCATTGTTGTGGCATGGAAATAATATAATAAATGCACTGATAATGTTACCTTGTCTGGTAATGAAACGTCTGCAAGAAAACCACCAAGCTCCAAGAAAACCACCAGGTGACATAATCATTTCCTTCTTTCTATAAGCTACCCTTTTCTAATCTTCAAACGCATAAATCACAAATTCTGTTTCCCCTCCACCAAAAAGTCTGTAAGGGGTTTCCAGTCACTGATGAACGTAGTTGTTTATCTTTCTCTAATCAAACAAGTTAATTTCACTGCCTCTGCTAGTTCTGTCAAATTTACTAACCACTGCCCCAATCTTCTACAATGCTTCTGGGAATTTCAGAATCTCTCCATTTTTGTGCATATAATAGTCTCACACAGGGATGAAATCTCCTGGATAAGAATGGATCGCGTGATCCGGTACTGATTGTGGCCGGTGGTTCAGCGATCTGGTAGCGATGGCAAAGCAAAGTTCCGCCCGCCCACCCAGGTGTCATTACTTCCTGATTTTAACATGCACAGAAGGTCTGCGCATACATGTGATGTGCGCGTGGCGCATACACTTCCGAACCGGTAAGGAAGGTAAGTAGATTTCACCCCAGCAGTAATCGTGTGTAAGAATAATCTTCCATAGCTCTTTTCTAATTGTCTGTCTGTTAATCCCAGCCATAAAAAAAAAATAAAAATGTTCCGGTTCCAGTTGAATTCTGATCTTCAAATTTCTGACTTTTTTACAGCTCCATCGAGCATGATAAAATGATCCTTCCTACATCCCCAACATAACTTTTGATGTCCCTTTATACATTCTAGGAAAGTTTTTTGGGGTCATGTGTCATGGTACTTCATTATATAAAAAAAATCTCTTTTAAATTATAGCACAATGTCAATTTCAGTCTTTTTAACCACATATTTTCCCACTCTTCCATCAATATAGTATGTCCAAAGTTTATCATGCAGTTTTTCACTTATTCTTTTTCCTTTTCAAATTTTGGTAAAAGTTTATCCATTTCAACAATTACGTGTTCATCATTTGTTCACCTTCAAATTCTGTCTTCTGCTTCTTAATTTCAAAAATCCTATTTTCCACCTTACGTGTTCTCTTAACTGCATAGAAAACCCATTGAAAACTAATAGAATAGAATAAAATTCTTTATTGGCCAAGTGTGTTTTGATGAAGGCTGAAATCCAGCAGGTTCTGGAGAACTAGTAGCAGAAATTTTGAGTACCATCTTTGGCTGGCCCCAGAGTGGGGTGGGAATGAAGATTTCATAATATCCTTCCCCCAGGAGTGGGGAGGAAATGGGGATTTTGCAGTATCTTTTCCCTGCCATGCCTACCAAGCCACGCCCACCAAGCCACGTCCACAGAACTGATAGTAAAAAATTTGGATTTCACCATTGGTTTGGGCACATAAGGAATTTGTCTTGGTACATATGCTCTCGGTGTACATAAAAGAATAGATACATTCGTCAAGAATTGTAAGGTACAGCACTTAATGATAGTCATAGAGAAACAGTCAATATAAATCTTAAGGATACCAGCAACAAAGTTTTACAGTCATACAGTCATAAGTGGGAGGAGATGGATGATAGGAACGATGAGAAGATTAATAGTAATGCAGACTTAGTAACTAGTTGGACAATGTTGCGGGAGTGTTAATTCCCTCTGCAATCAATTGTTCTTTTGATTTCAACTTATATTCTCCATGTTCCTGTTCTAACAACTCTCTATAAGTTAACCACATTACTTTCAGTTGCTTTTATTATTATTTTTTCTAACTTTATTTTAGAACACAATGTAAGACCAATGGGGTGGCCTAGTGGCAAAGACACTCATCTCCCACTTGGAAGGTTGAGATGTCAATTGGAAGGAGACATCAATACTAGGAAGCAGCAGATGTTTCTCTTCTAGGGCACAAAGAAGTAATATCTGCTGTGAACTCTGCATGGTGTTAGGAAGGGCATCCGGCCAGTAAATGCTCAGTTCCATCCAGGTTGTGTTTTTTTTTAGTATTTGCATTTATATCCCGCCCTTCTCCGAAGACTCAGGGCGGCTTACACTATGTCAAACAATAGTCTTCATCCATTTGTATATTATATACAAAGTCAACTTATTGCCCCCAACAATCTGGGTCCTCATTTTACCTACCTTATAAAGGATGGAAGGCTGAGTCAACCTTGGGCCTGGTGGGACTTGAACCTGCAGTAATTGCAAGCAGCTGCTGTTAATAACAGACTGTTTTAGCAGTCTGAGCCACTCAAGGACCCTGATTCTACCCCGAATTAAGGGATTACAGGGTCATAAAAAGAGAGGTTTTTTTTAAAAAAAATAACACAATGTATTCTCTCCCCATTTCTATAGCTTATCAAGATAAGTTTGAGTTTTACCTATGTACTCTAAGGAATTACAGTAGCTGTTCCACCCAGTTTTGGGAACATCTGCAGGCAGTCTTCCTACTTTTTCCTGTAGATTATTAATAAAAATATTGAAGGATAGAGGCCCCAGAATTAAACTTTGTGGTACGTTACTTTATATTTCAATTTAATGAATACTTGTTGAAGAGAAGTTCTTAAATAGTGTTTTTTTGGGGGGGACCCAATCTTGCATCCATTTTAATTATTTATACCATCCGTTCCACACATAATGAGTTTGCTAATCAAAACACCATAGGGTGTTTTCTAAAATGCTTTGTGAAATTCAAGATAGGTTACACAGACAGCATTACTTGAAGAAGTTCTTCTGTCAAAAGAGGAAAAAAAAGAGCTAGAATGGCAAAGCTTGTTTTTGGCACACCCATGTTGGCTTG